>NW_005199926.1:4616-10692 GCF_000372725.1 Emiliania huxleyi CCMP1516
TCAGCCGCGGCTTCGTGGTGTGCCGCCGCACCGCCCCCCTTCCCGGCACCCTCCCTCCCTCTTTGTGACCCCCCCCCCCCACCGCCTTGCCGCAGGCACGCTTCCACAAGCTGCTGGGCGCGGCGCTCTCCGCCTCGTCGCGCGTCGACACCACCGCGCAGAAGGCCAAGCTCACGCGAGTCGAGCGGGCTCTCTTCGACGCAGGCCCCTCTCGCCCCCTGCAACCCTGCAAGCCCCCTGCAACCCTGCAAGCCCCCTGCAACCCTGCAAGCCCCCTGCAACCCTGCAAGCCCCCTGCACGCCCCCGCGCGCCTCGCCCCCTCCGCCCCCTCCACCACCGCGAGTACCGCCCTTGCCACCGCCACCCTCACCGCCGCCGCCCGAGCACCCACCCCCCGCCGCCTCCGCCGAGCCCACCGCCACATTTGCCGCCGCACCTCGCCGCCAGCCACGGCTCTCTCTCTCTCTCTCTCTCTCTCTCTCTCTCTCTCTCTCTCTCTCTCTCTCTCTCTCTCTCTCTCTCTCTCTCTCTCTCTCTCCGAGCCACAGCTCTGCGGGCAAAAGGCACACACGCGAAATCGTGGCCATCCTGCCCTCCACCTCGCACCCCCGTCTCAAGCCCCGCCCACCCCCCCACCCCCCACCACCCCCATACAGGCCAGCACGCGAAGCGCAGCGCCGACGCCTGGCGCCTCGCAAGGAACGCAAAGCTCGAGGCCTCAAAGTTCGCGGCGCGCCGGCGCAAGCGCAAGGCGGGCGCGGGCGACATATGAGCGCGCGGCTACCTCCCGACGAGCGAGCGAGGCTCGAGGCGGCGTACAACGGTCGGCTTGGAGCCCTCCGGCGGCGCTTGCCCTGCGCCGTTTCTCGCGGAGCGCGGAGGCGGCGGGCGGCAGTGTGCCAGCCCACGCGCCACGCCCCCGGCTGGCTGCACGTGATCGCGGCACGCGGTGGCGCTTCTGCCGCTTCCCCCGCAGCCGAGACCCGGGACCGATGGCTGTGTGCCACATGTACCGCGGGACGACACAAAGTACTGGATCTCATGGCAGGGCGCAGGGGGGGGTCGAGGCGCGTCCGGCGTATTTGCGGGAGTACGTTATACCCGCGGGGACTGTAATTTTAGGCCCGCATGAGCCATGCATGTATAAAGAAAAATATGTGTCTGAACACGACTGGGACTGCGTGACTGCAACAGTCAACTCCTCAACACCCAGTGCTCGATCTTTACCGGTATGGGAGTTTTTGGCTAATCAAACCCAAGGCCTGCACTAATCAAAAAGTGGTACGGGATACCAGTTGCCTCACGGAAATCAAAGCGAGTCGGAGTGCCTTCTTGGTGGCAAAATCGGCAAAATCGGCAAAATACCGGGTATTTTGCGCGGGTATACCTGGAAAAACCCGGGTATACCCGGGTAATACCCGCACTTTTGCATGGTTTCGCCCCCGGGACAACACCGACAGCCGCTACAACTATAATGAAAACCCCGCATACCACTTTCGCGTACCACTATACCATACCACTCCAAAACTAATCAAAATATCGCCAAATACCGGTCTCATGCCGGTAAAGATCGAGCACTGTCAACACCTCACACCGGTGTCACCGCGCGCGAGTGGGAGTGCTAGTAGACCGGAGGGCTACGAAGCCTTCACACTCCAAGGGGCTGGCGACTGTGTGACTACGGCTTTAGACTCTAGAAGCTTTAATAACGTTGTTGGGAGCTGAACAGTGTTGCTAGTGTTAATAACAACAGAACAACAGTGGGGCTTCCCAACAACAGTAGCTAACGTTAGGCCGGCTGAACAACAATATAAGGAAGGCCTATCACTGACAGAGGCAGTGACCCACGACGATCTCCACTGTCCACACTCCAGCGTCCAGCGTACAGGTAATACCCCGAAAATACCTGAAAACCCCCGGGTATTACCCGGTTTTTTGGGCATTTTCTGCTTGCTGACCACAGAACAACAAGTATCAACAGACAACAGTAACAACAGTGCAGCATGGGCTGGGGAGTGGGGTGAACACTTGGAAGAACACAACGTTAAGCTTATAAGGATTTCAGCCAACACTACTACCAGCGCAACTGTTAGAGGCCCAAAGTTAATGTTAAACAGCTCTAACTGTGACTGCTTTCTCCGCCGCAGCCTCACCCCCAGCCGGAGCCGCGAGCCGGGCAGCCGGCGCTGCCGAGCTCGCCCGCTCCAGGCTCTCCACGGTCCACGGAGCCCCCCGCACGCGCACCGAGTCCAGTGATGGCCATTTACTGGTATAGCCCCCCAGTCCCCCAGAAGCAGAACAATCAAACACTCTACGCACTACGGCCAAAACACAATCAAATGGTGGTAAGATTTACCACGACTTCTGAGGCAAAATCTGACAAAAATCGGAGAAATCGGCAAAATACCCGGTATTTTCCTGGTATACCGGGTTTTACCAGGTATACCCGCAAAAGACCCCCGTACTTTTTGCCAATTTGGCTGAATTTGGCCGCAAACCAGCCTCTAGACTCGAGGTATGGATAAACCAGACACCACTATGTTATATCATAGGATATAACATACTGAGATACCAGGCTCTTCCCTGGCATATCAGCTATCAAGAAAACGTCTGACTTCTAGGAGGAGGAGCTCTGTATTCTGCTTTTTCGCCACAGACCGCACGGAAACATACGCGCCAGCCGCGCAGCAGCCTCACATGCAGCGCCGACCGCATGCCCGCGCCCTGGGCCGCCGACGACCCGGTCGGGCGGGCTGCGCGGCCGCCGCACACCATCAGGCATGCGCACGACCACCGCAGCACGCCGCAGCCCACCGCGCAGCCCTGCCAGCCAGGCCTGCGCCTCACAGCTACACAAACAGGCGCACAGCAGAGCACAGCGCACAGTGCACGCCGGCGCGCGCGCAGCACACGCAGACTCACGCGCGATTCCAACACGCACACGCGCACAGCACGCGCGCACCGCACGCGAGCGCAGCGCCGCACACAAAGCACACTTGCCCACAGCAGCAACAGCAGGCCTGCCACAATCCACATCTCACACACGCGCGCGCACGCACACTCCCCACTGCCGGCGCACGCATTGGGCGTCGCCGAGAGGAACCAAAGGACACCGGAGCGACTCCCCAAGGCATCGAGCGGTCTCCCTCCAGTCACCTCCAGGCATCAAGCTGGCTCCCTCCAGGCATCAAGCTGGCTCCCTGCAGGCATCAAGATGCTCCCTCCAGGCATTTGGCTGACTCCCCCCAGGCATGAGCTGCATCTCACGATATCTCATCCATCTCGCCCAATCTCGCCTCATCTCGCCCCATCTCGCCCCATCTCGCCCCATCTCGCCTCATCTCGCCTCATCTCGCCTCATCTCGCCTCATCTCGCCTCACCTCGCCTCATCTCGCCTCATCTCGCCTCATCTCGCCTCATCTCGCCTCACCTCGCCTCATCTCGCCTCATCTCGCCTCATCTCGCCTCATCTCGTCTCATCTCGCCTCATCTCGCCTCATCTCGCCTCATCTCGCCTCATCCTCCTTACCTAGGCTACTCGACCGCGGTGGCCGAGATCGACCCGAGATCGACCCGAGATCGACCCGAGATCGACCCGAGATCGACTCGAGATCGACCCGAGATCGACCCGAGATCGACCCGAGATCGGCACGAGCGATCAACCCAACAATGCCCCAGAGCCCCCTCCGGGGGGACCCCCCCTCACCCCGAGTGTCCGTGTCCTTCGCGAGTCACCGATGGGGAGCGGGGGGGGGTGGGAGATGCACAGGGGAGGCTGGGGAGGGGGGGGTCCACACTGAAGACTGCCGACCGCGGGGGGGTTTTGTCCCACAGGGTTTTACCCTCCGCGTGAGGATCGGCGCGGCGAGGGGGTAGGTTCGAATTCGCCGCGCAACATTTCACCCCCACAGGACCCCGCCCACCCCCCCTCATGGTCCCACCTAGCACCCCAATGAGCTTTCGCACCCCCTCCTTGCGCAGTGTCCCCCACTATGTGTCGCCGCCTTCGGGGCACGCTATCCTGTGCAGTCAGGGCAAGTGGGGGCGAGGCGCAGTCCCATCTCTCCTGTGTACGGGTGGGTTCTGTCCCTAGTCTCGGAGGGGGGCTTGAAGCTAAGAATATTTTATTTTTTTCTGCTTTTTCGCCACATCCCACAGAAAACATCCGGGCCATGGGAATATCGGTCCAGACGCTCTGGGTTCTGGTTTTTCGAGGTGTGAACGATCTCCCCGGAGGGGTCATTCCGGCGGAATGACCCCTCATTAACTCATCGGATTCCGAATGGGTCGAACGGGAGTACTAAGACAGCAGCATGTTCTGGGTGGGAGGAACCCGTTGGGGGGAACGCGGCGGTCTGGTTTCTGGTTTCTGGTTTTTCGATATAGCAGTGGTTCCGGCATTATGGTTTCTGGTCGCTGAATGCATGCCGCTTTTTGCTGTTCCCACTTGAAAAAAATTCGGATGGTGGTCACCTGTTCATTGGCCGGAATGAGCTCATTAGGACGAAGCGGGAGATGTATTCACACCGCAGAAACCAGACCCACAGGCAGATCCCACGGGAAATCGAGGCGGGTGTCCCAGAAAACAGATCCCAGAAAAAACAGAGCGCGCCGCAGAAACCGACCGGGAAACCGCCATGGGAAACCGCATCAGAAACCCTATGGGAAACCGAGGTCTGGTGTCTGCTTTATCCACGAAAATGCTAGACTCGGCTCAGATCCCGAAAAATTGATGATTCCACGGAGTTTCGTAATTTACCATACTCTCTTCTCATACCATACCACTCCCCAGGAGAATCAAAAAAGTGGTATAAATACCACTCTTTTACCAGTAAATGGCCATCACTGATTCCGAGTCATCAGACGCATCCACACCTTTCCTCTCTCGCACCACACACACACAGTCATGGTGATTTCACACGTGCAATGTGTACGTAGTCGTAGAGCCTTGCCAGATGTCAGAGAGCGCCCTCATCTAGGCGCCTCGTGACCACTTTTCATCTCGCGTCACCTGTGAGATGAGAAAACCAGCCCGTCCCGAGGAGCTGGTCGAGCTGCGCCGCCGGCTCCTCCGTGCAGCCGATGCGCAGGCAGTCCGCGGGAAGTGAGGAGGCACCGTGCTGCAGCCACGCGGGCCACACGTAGTTCTCCCAGTAGACGCGGTACTCCTCCGCGCTGACGCCGCGCTCCTCGTACGAGCTCCTGCCGAGGTGCTTCCGCGTGTACTTTCTGCTGCACAGCTCGGTGGCCGCGTGCTCATCCGCCCACAGCACCGCCGCATGATCGCACATCTGCAGCACTGTCCTCGCGCCCGGGTGGTCGGCGAGAACAAACATGCCGTCCACGACCACAGACTGCGCCGCCTGCTTCGCCGAAACGACCGCGTCCGCGACGCCGCTCCAGTCGATCGCGGCCGGCACGTTCCAGTCTGCGTCGCCGCGCAGCAAAAAGGCGCCTGGAACCTCCTCGCCCGGCCACGGCAGCGCCTGCAGGTCGAAGCGAGGGCAGCGCTCGCGCGGCAGGAAGAAATCGTCGCAGCTGACTACTCGCACCGCCGCCGCTCGCTGCAGCTCGAGCACCAACGTGGACTTCCCGGCCGCCGTGCAGCCGCCCAGCGCCACGACGACCATTTCGCTCTCGCGGGAAAACGACAGCACCGCTCAGGCCCGGGAGACGGTGAGCAGTGCTAAGCGCGGCATCAGTATTTTTTTTGTTTCCCAGAGCCAGGCTCGTGCAGGTTGGGTCCTTCTCCTTTTTTCTTTCTTTATTTTAAGCAGTTAAAAGAAACAGCCGTTTTCTCGCGCCGACGACGCTACACATCATCCGACACGTTTTGTGTATATGGCCGCCCACGCTGATCGCCGATGCGGCATGTTGATTGACCGGCACGTCCCGAAGAATGGCGGCTCGACGATGCGCTCCTTTATGCGGCGCAATCGCGCCGTCTGCAGCTACGTCGGGTGCGGAGTCTGTCCCGAGCCGTTCCATTGCCGCCCAGCAGCTTACGCCACGGTGACTGACAGGTACGACGTGTCGCGCACGTGGCCGTCGCGCGTCGGCTTTACGCACATCAA
>NW_005199926.1:10792-12271 GCF_000372725.1 Emiliania huxleyi CCMP1516
CGGCAGATCCTGGTGCCTCTCTTCAACATGCGCGCCGACCTGATCAAGAAGGACGCCGCGCTCCTCGTGAAAGACCTCTCGACGAAGCTCCCCGAGGCAAAGCGCGCATCCGTCTCGAGCGAGATCGCCGCGATGTTTGGCGCCGCGCAACCTCAACCTGCGAGAAGCAAAAGCCCCGCAACGACAAAGCCGGGCAAGTCCGAGTGAAGTCGGAGTGAGAGCTGGCGAACTCAGCGCGCGCAACACGATGGGTGGTTTGCGAGCGATCAGGAAACGCATGCGTTGGCCACCATGACGATTGCAGAGCGCGAAACGTGTAGTTTGACTCGGTGTGAGCGCGCGCTGCGCCCGCGTGCCGCGCCGCCGGCGCGGGCCGCGGGCGCACGCTTTCGACGGTCGCTCTTAGAGCGACGTCGCTCTTAGAGCGACCGTCGATCTCGCCGAGAGGTTCTTTTATTGTTTACGGCGCTTTCGAGGAACGAAAAAGTCGACGCGTGTGTCGATGCGTGTGCTCTGGCAGGGGAGGCTGCACTTGCACTTCCCACACACTTGCGCGGCGTGTGTGTGAGGGTGTGCGGCAGGAGCGGAGGCTACGTGTGTCATGTACGTGTATGTTGATGAGCGGTGTTGAGAGAAGCGTTTGCTCATGTGGGTCGCCGCCGTCCCGTCAGAGCTAGACCAGCGAGGCAGCAGAACACGAGCGCAGTCGTGGTGAGCAGGAACGGCTCAGAGCGGAAGACAGGGAAACGGGCAAAGACGGCGATGAAGAGGGGGTGCACAAAGTAAAGGAGGAGCGTCCCAACGCCGACCGAGGCGGGGAGGGGCAGATCGGCGCCCGCCGCGGCAAAAGTGCGGCCGATGCGGTCGAGCGCGAGCGGGACCACGAAGGATCCTCCGAGCCAGAGGAGCCGGTCGGCAGTCTTTGGGAACCACGGGTAGGTGATCATCCCGGCGAGCGTGAAGCTGGTCGACGGGCAGAGCAGGATCAGGCCGAAGAGCACGAGCGGCCACGCGCGGCTCGCCACCGGCGCGGCGGACGCGCGCGTGAGCGTGACGACGAACCCGAGCGTCATGAGCTGCCGAAAGGCGTGGTAGTACAGCACCAGGTTGGTGTCGAATGTAGTGATCTGGAAGCGGGGCACGCCAAACTGGAGCACCGCAGCAGCGGCAGCTCCGTACTGCCAGAGACGCACCGCGGGGCCGGCGCCGGCTGCCGCGGCGCGCGCACTCCCGCAGACGCAGCCGAGGAAGGCGGCCTAGGGCCAGGGACCAGGGCCCAGGGTCAGTGTCGGGCTGCTCTCTCGCAGCTCGCAGCCGCGGGAAGGGGCTGCCTCCGCCGCGACGAGCAGCAGCACGTCTTGCAGGTGGAGGGCGGGCGGCGCGAGGCCGGCGAGCACGTACAGCGCCGACGCGGCGAGCCAGCGCAGGAGGAGCCGCGGCAGCGACGGCTCGCCGCCGGTGGAGAGGGATAGCAGCTCG
>NW_005199926.1:13188-52493 GCF_000372725.1 Emiliania huxleyi CCMP1516
ACTGTACTCACGTGCGATTTTCGGACCCGAAGTTGTGCTTCTGTGTGAGGAGGCTCACAACCGGTATAAGTCGATATAAGGGCTTACGGGGCCGCCGCCCCGATCTTATTGGATTCCTCTCTTGCGACGCCGGTGATAGCATGGGTCTAAGAATCCGCACTGCCGGCGGCGATTGGCGGGGGAGGCCGCAAGCCGCGTCACCTGCCGGCGAGCTTCTCCTCCAGCCACTCGGTCGTGAGGTCCTCGGGGTCCGAGAGTGAGAACTGCTTCGCCACGCGAAACTTCTCGACGAGGGCAGGGACCAGTCGCGTGTACATCATCTTGAGCGACGCTGGCACGTTCGGCGGCATAAAGACAACGAAAGCGATCGGGTACGAGACCCGCCCATCCGTGTGGCTCTGCTTGTGAATGAATAGCAGGTAGCGCGGCTCGATCGCATCCTCGATCTTCTCTGCGAGATCCTCGATCGAGGAGAGGCCCTTGCAGCTCTCTTCGATCTGGAGCTCGTCCGAAGAGTGGACGATGCGGATGACCATCGCGTCGCCCGACGAGCCTCGAAGCTGGAAAGACTTGATCGCGGCGGACATGCCATCCGCCATCTTGTACCCGAGTACCTCGTCCGCCATGTACATGTGCGACTCTGTTCTGGTCGGCGACCGCAGCGTGCCGGCACCACACGTGTGTGCTGCCCTTGGGGAGCGCTCGGCTGCGCGTCGGCGAGGGAGCGGGTGCGCCGACGACGCCGACTGCAAAATGCGGAAGGCCTCTGAAAGGAAGAAAACGCGCGAAGTCGCGCCGGAGTTCCGCGTAGGCCAGGCGCGAAAGTTGTACAACGAACGGTCCTCGGCGTCTCGCGCCGCGCCCGGGGAGTATGGTTCGACCCCCCCAACAACCAACCCCAAAACAAAACAGCACGGCTGCTCACAAGAGTCAAGACCAAGAGAGGGAAAAAGGGAGGGAGCCGAGCCAGAATGAGCCATGACCGGCGGGACAACATGTGAGGCAGAGAGGATGCGACGTCTTGTGGGGCGTCCAGTATCGAGCTCGGGTGCGGGAGAGAGAGCGTGTTGTGTTGTGGAGGGGCGGACATCGAGCCGAAGGCGTGCTCGAAGAAGCCCCTCAGGTGCCTGTGCGCCGACCACCCCCCGGTGTTTTGACACCATTATTCGGTATATTAACCTCGCGGCCGCCTAGATAGACTGAAAGACTAGACACCGCAGGATACGCGGCTCCGGCGGCAGTTGCGCTCGACCGCTGCAGCAGCTACTGCTGCTGCTGCTGCTGCTGCGCTGCTGCGGCTGCTTCTTCTGCTGCTGCTGCGGCTGCTGCGCCGCGCGCTACCGCAAGATACGAATTCCCACTGCCCCGCCAGCCTGCCCGCCCGCCCGCCCGCCCGCCCATCCTCACGCCCGCCCGCCCGCCCATACCCTTTTCCAGCAGCAACTAACATGCACAGGCGCTCGATTTCCCATCTCGCTGCCTACTCGCTGCCTCGAGGGAGGAGGGGAAGAGGTCAGGCAGCATTCAATTGCGCTTGGCGCGAGGCCCCTCCCCGAAAGGCAAGCATTAGACCCATGAAACCGAGACCCCTCCCCCCCCGCCCCGATCCCCCCACCCCCTTGCTCCCCTCCCCCCCCTCGGGAGGGCCGAACTGAGGCGCCCGTGGGGACCCCACAATTCCCTTCCCCCCTCGGAGGGGGCCGGACGGAGGCGTACCCCGTGGGCCCCGCTCTTTCCCTTGCATAGCGGCCACTCTTCGGATCGCTGGTCGAGCGACCCGGGGGATGCCCCGCGCGCCTGACCCAGGCGCGAGAAACGAATCTGCGAGGCGAGGCCGCTCACGCGGCCCGATGGGGAGGAACGGGGCGAGCCCCCTCCAACCCACCCGCGCTAGGTCTCGGGGGACGAAGGGGTCACACCCGACGACCTCGGGAACTAGCCGGGGCAGTCGGAGAAGTGGCAACTCCGTGCACTGACGGTCGGCCGCCAGAAAACACGCCTCCGTGGCTCGGGTTACACCAATCCTCGCTACCCAACGCGGCCAAAGGATATCCACCTCGAGAACCTCGAGAGCTCACAAAAAAACAACCGCCACCTTTCATTGCCAACTCGTCGTCGAAGCTCGTCGTCGCACCTCCTCGGGGCCCATGCTTACTCGCCTCTCGGCTCGCCTCTCGACCGCCCCGCTCCGGCGGGCCGGCCACACGATGGCCGGCGACAAGTACATGCGGACGCCAGAGTCGTTCCAGGCAGTGCTGGACCGCTTCAAGAAGGACCGCGCCTGCGCTGTGCTTCGGACGCCGACTGCGGAGAAGTGTGCTCCGGCGATGGACGCCGCGATCGACGGTGGCTTCCAGATCGTCGAGTTTACGCTGACCACGCCTGGCTGCCTCGACCGTGTCGCGGAGTACCGCGCAAAGTACGATGGGCTCAAGACGGGCAACGTGATGGTCGGCTGCGGCACGATCATGGATGTGCGCGCCTTGCTCTCGGGTGTGAGCTCACGGTGGGGCGGGCGGCTGACACACCGGACGCCCGTCCGCACAGATCGAGGACTGCAAGCTGGCCCTCGACGCCGGCGCCGAGTTCATCGTCGCGCCCGTGCTCGTCCCCGAGGTCGTGACGTGGTGCCGCACGCACAACGTCGTCATCATCCCGGGGACGCAGACGCCGTCCGAGGCGTACGCGGCGTACAAGGCGGGCGCGCCGGTGCAGAAGATCTTCCCCGGCGTCGCTGGCGGCGCCGCCTGGGTCAAGGCAGTCAAGGGTGCCCTGCCGATGCTGCAGCTCAACCCGACCTCTGGAGTCGACCTCGACAACGCGGGCGACTTTGTGCAGCTCGGATGCTCGGCACGCCGTCCACCCGCCCGCGCCACAGCCCTCCCCCTCCCGGAGCACCGCAGGGCCCGGCGCGAGAGGCAGCCAACCCTCTCCCTCTCCCTCTCTCTCTCCGCTCCGCAGATTGGCCTCGTCGCGCCGCTCTTCCCGCCTGACGTCATCGCCGGCAACAAGTGCTCGCCGCCCCCCTAGAAGAGCCTCACTCCCGCCTGCACTCCTCCTCCTCTGCACCCCGTCGCCCGCCGCCTCCCGTCTGCAGCTGTTTTTGTACTGCAGGTGGGACGTCGTGCACGCCAACGCGACCAAGGTGATCGGCAACGTCAAGGCGGCGCTGGCGTGAGCTCGAGTCGGACGCATGGACGTGGGAAGGGTTGACTTTGGGACTCTGTGGTGGGGTAGCTTTAGCGGGCACATGCTTGGCCGGCTGGGCGGCGAAACGCGTCCAACCTCCCGCACCGCCCACGACGCATGATGTATGTGCATGGTGTGGTGTGCGTTAAACATGTTCTTTTCTTTTCCTGCTGTGCCCGTGGTGCGTGGTGCTAGTCCGTGCCCGTCTGCTGTAGAGCCCCGGTGACGCTAAAATTCTTTTCCCTGCTGCCACACCGCGTCCCGATTGAAGATCCCTCACACCAAGATCGTGCAGGGCGGGGACACATGTCCCTAAATCCCATCTCGTCTCAGAGTCGACCGTTTTTATTTATTTATTTATTTACCGCGTCCCGTCGTTGCGCGCCGCTCAAGCGCATCATGTCCATGCCACCCCCAGCCCAGCAGGCTGCAGTCGAGTGGGTGTTGGAGCACCTCGATCAGGTCGAGTCTTCGGCCGGCGGCGCCGATGCCACACTGGCTGCGCTCGTGCTCGACCTGCGGACAGAGCATGCTGCCGAAGCGGCTGGCCTTAGCCCGGAGACGGTGCTCGCAAAGGCCAAAATCGTCGAAGTTGGCGACCTCAGAAACATCCGCCGCCTGCTCACCGGGCCGCCATTCGGCTTCCCTTCCGAGTACGTCGCGAAAATCAGCACGGCCACCAAGTCGGCGGTCACCGAGCGGGCGGGCCGGCGTGGCATCTTTTGCCTCGTCGCGTGCGGAGCGCTGCCGTCACTCGGCGAGCCCGCGCCGAGCGCCTACAACATGGCCGTCGCCTCCGTCTTCATGAGCGACCTGCATGCGATGCGGGCCGAGGCCTGCGAGCCGCCCGCGGAGCGCGGCAAGGCCGGCACCGCTGCGTGCGCCGTCTGCGGAGCGGGCGGCGACCTCAAGGCGTGCGCCCGGTGCGGCACGGTGGCCTACTGCGGAAAGGAGCACCAGCTCGCCGACTGGAAGGGCGGCCACAAGCACAGCTGCAAGCAGCGCGCCCAGCTCTGCGAGGCGATCGCTGCGGCGCGCGGCAGCGCCGACTCTCTCGCCTCGGCCCGCGCGATCGTCGCGCGAATGAGCGACCTGCAGGTGGCGAGCGACTGCAGCAGGCTCGACTCTGGGATGCCGATCGGGGCGCAAGACAGCGTCTCGCTCGGCGAGGGCTTCCAGTTCGCTGCCGCCACGCGGACGCCGCCGCGAGAGTGCGTGGCTTGTGGGCCGCCGAGAGGGCCGCAGAGCCTCGCTGCGCTGGCCGAGGGGCTGCAGCTCGAGAGCGAAAGCCCCGGCTGAGCCCGAGCCGCGCAGTGGCCGGCACCTCGTCCGCTAAGAGACACAGATCTTCTTCGTCCGCTATCGACGTGTCTCGTGTGTGTATCGAGGGAGGTGGATCACAATAATTCCATTTTTGTGGTTTCTTTTTGGATTTTGGGTTGCCAAACAACAGCGGCCGGCGGCGATCTTGGGAGCGTTACAAAAACGTTCGTGAGGTGGTTGCCGGTGCGGTGAGTGCTGAGTCCGACATGAATGCCCTGCTGGCAACAAGCCATCGGCCGCGGCCCGCCGCTGCGTCTGTCTCCGCCCCACTCGACCTTACGACGCATCCCGACGTCCGCATTGCCAGTCCGGAAGGCCGAGCTGCCTCGAACAGGCCGTCTGTGAGTGATTTCCTCAGCGCAACGAGTCCTGGCACAAAGCAGACAGGGACCTCGCAGGTGGTGCCGACAGCATTGCGCACGGCGAATGATTCAAGCAAACAGCAGCTTCTCGCAAAGACGAGGGGAGATTCAGCAGCGGACTTTCTCAAGGCCATGGATTCCCGCGGCGGAGGCGCCGCGTCCAAGCTGGCGGCACCGTCAGCCTTTGATTCGTCAACAGTGGCAAACGACGTAGTCGGCAGACCGAGGTCTAGAATGAAGCTGCAAGACACGGGCGGTTCGTCCAACGTGCTTCTGGAGCGCGTTGCGCTCGCCGAGGCAAGATGTGAGCACGCGGCGCTCTCGGGGCAAAAGGCGGCGCGCCAGCTTGCTGCGCTGCGGGTGAGGTTTGTCCGCGTGGAGGAGGAGCGCGACGCCGTCCGAAAGCAGCTGAATCAGGCCCGGGACGAGGTCACAAAGCTGAGGGCCGACAACCAGTCGCTCAACACAAAGCTCTCTGCCCAAGCCGCCGCCTTGTGCTCTGAAGATGTGCCTCAACTAAGACGGGAGAATGCACGTCTCAGGGCCGAGCTGGAGAAGCTCCAGGCGGCGCCAGCGGGGCTTGGCAGCGGCGCAGCTCGCTCTCCAGCGCGAGACATGGACGCCATGGGCTCACGCGCGCCGAGTACTGCCGCGGTTGCCGCACAGAGCAGTCCGAGCGTGGCAGTCGCAATCCGGAAGGACCCGGCAACTGGACGTCACCGCATCTCGGTTCGCCCCGTTAACGGCGGCTTCGCCATCGCAACGGCACCAGCCAAGCCTTCTGTCGCTGCATTCCTCAGTACGGCACGCCCTGCGGGTGACGGCGCCGCGATCGCGACAGCCGCGCCTTCCGTCGGCAGCGCTGCTGCCTTTCTCGGCGCAACCTCGCCGCGCCGAGCAGATCGCCCGTCGGTGGGTGGGTTTTTGGATACGGTTGCGGCGCGGTAGAGGGCGTGCATATAAATTGTTTTTAGAAGCTGCAAGACTTGAGCACTTGGAGTGCGTCGCCGTCGGTAGCCTCAGCCGGATGCTCGGGCCGACTTGGAGCACTTGGAGTGCAGTTGGCAACCTCACATCCGATGGCAGCAGCCGCGAATTCTTTTTGTGTGCTGTCGGCCTGGGTTCCAACTTTTTCCGGGGTATGGTATGGTACGCTCGGCGGCCCAAAGGGGGGGGGGGGTATGGTCCTGACCGCCCAAGACTAGCCTACCATACCAGACCCCGGAAAAAGTTGGAACCCTGTTGTTAGTTGCGCACCCAGCGGGCCGGATGCTCCTGACCCCGAATTCTTTTTGTGTGCGCGAGTCTCTTGGCCAGCTTGCGGGCACAGGACGCCGGCATTTAGCACGCTCGACACCCTCGCTCAGCTCCCCCGATGCCGCCGCAACACCACGCGGGCGTCTGGCTCGCGTCTGGGATGCTGCTCTTCTTCCTCGTTCGTCGCGTGGCTGGTCTGCAGAGGCGCCAGATCGCCATGTGCCACGGGACGGCTGCCGGCGAGGCAGCCCGGCCACTCTCGAAAGTGCACCACGCGACTGTTGCGCTCGTGCCTCCAGAGGAGTGCTGGCCGCCGATCCAGGAGGCGAGGCTTGAACTTCGCGACCGCGGCATCTACCGCTGGCCGCCGCACATCAACCTGCTCTACCCGTTTGCGCCCGCTGACGAGATGGCTCTGGCGCTGGCCCGCCTGGCTCCCGCGGCGGCAGCGCTGCCGCCGTTCGAGCTGGACCTCGACCAGCTGGGTACGTTTGGTGGTCGCAGGCGCGGCGTGCTCTGGGCAGCGCCTTCGGACGCGGCGCAGCTCGGCCGCCTGGTCGAGCTGCAGGCGGCCCTCCAAGCCGCGGCGCCCGAGTTTGACGACCAGCAGCGCGTCGGTGGCGGCGGCTTCGTGCCGCACATGACCCTCTCGCACTTTGACTCGCTCGACGAAGCGGAGGCGGCGCGCGCAGCTCTCGCGCCGCGCTGGCGTCCCGTCCGCTTCACGCTCGGCGGCGGCGCGGCGGGGCAGACAGCGGTTCACCTGATGTGGCGTGACGGAGGAAGCGGACAGTTTAAGCGTGCCGCCAGCCTCCCGCTCGGCGTCGCTCCGGACGCGCCGCTGCCACCACTGCTCGACCCGCCACACTGCTTCCCGCAGATGCCGGAGGAAGAGGAGGCGTGGGTGGTCGAGGCGCGGAAGGCGGCAGCCAAGGGGCGCAAGGGACGCCGGAGGCGCTCGCCCCGCCGCAGTCCGGAGGAGCGAGCGGCGGTGGCGGCGAGGACCCCAGAGGAGATTGCAGCCATCCGTGCCGCGCGAGCGGCGGCGCGGCGTGAGGCAGACCCGTCGGCATAGTCAACGCTCATTCGTCATTGTGATTTGTGTAGCGTGTAGGCGGTCGTGTGGCATTTTTAAATACTCTCGTGAGCTGTGAACAGACGCACTTGCCTTCGGGGGCAAGTACCCAAATCCCAAATCCGCTAGGTTGGGCGTGCTTTCACAGCCTCACCACGAGAGTAATTTTTAAAACACGCGTTCTATTATCAGTAACCAGCCTCCGGCGGGGCCCCCCGCTACAGTGTGGCTCAACACAAGTGACAAGATTTAGACATAATAATCTAATCTCCCGACTTGTCCGCGGCCTCGCCCACAATGCCTCTAAAGTCTGAGAGGATCTTTCCCGCCCGCGCGCGCCCGTACATCTCCCTCATCTTCGCAACTAAGGCCGCCGGGATCGGCTTCAGGACTCGATTGACATCCAGAGGCCGACCATCTGGCCACTGCCAGTCTGGAAAAGAGAAGCGTAGGTGCATGCAGTTGGCACCGTTCCCACAGCAGGGAGGGAAGAGCGTCAAGCACCCCGGGTGCTCCCTGTGCTCTCTCGGTTTGAAGGTGAGGCGGTCCGGGTCCCAGACCATGAGATCCATGCCAGTCACGTGGTGTGGGATGAGGTCGGAGGTGTTGTGGACGGCGAGGACGGCGGCGACGGTGGGCTCGGACTGCGTCGAGGTAGGCGAAAGGTAGACCAGGTCCCCGCGGCGAGGCCTCGCTCGAGGGTCGAGGGGCCGGCGCAGCCGCTGCCCGCAGCCTCGCCGGGCCTCAAATTCACTTTGAATTTCCCATCCACGTCGCTCGTCGTTCTCCGCCAGACGCTTCTCCGCTCTCGCCTCCTCCACCGAGCCCTCCTCTGTGCACATGGCACGGTGAGCTTCGAGGAGCGCACTCTCCTCCGGCGTCGGCTCGAGTGCGCGTGAGTCGCCTTCAAGAAGCACGAGATGCACCCCAACTGCAGCAAGCGACGCAGCCACCTCTGAGGGGGAGAGAAGCCTACGCAGCCGACCCGGCAAGCAGACCACGCCGCGCTGCTTCGGTGGCTCGCGCACGTCCTCCCGGCGGTTGAGCAAGTAGGCAGGCACAGGCTCCCTGCAGCGCGGCGGCTCGGGTTGACTGCTCACCACTTTGTCGAGCTGCCGCTTGAGCTCGCCCAAGCTCATCCATCTCCGAATGGAGTAGCGGGGCGGCTCATCCGTACGCCCGTACCCTGTATGCCAGCCCACTCCTGGCCGGAACCAGATGTCGACCTCGAGCATGACGGGCAAAGGCACGCCCTTGCAGTAGCAGCAGCCGGAGCAGCCCCGCCGTGCGCACGCCGGCGCGCCGACTGGGAGATGGTCTCCAAACTGGTCGGGGTAGACAATCTCGATTGTGCGCCCGCGGTACTCGTAGTTGCCAGTCACCACCTCGCCGTTCTCAAGGTAGCGGCTGAGCCAGTTGGAAAAGTGAATTTGAGGCCCACAGCGAGACTGCACCTTGCCGTCCCACAGCGAGAGGAAGTCGCTCTGGATCTCGGCGACCTCCGAGTCGCTGAGGATGTCGTCTACGCCCGGGAGAAACTCGGACGCGGTCTGCTCCTGCTGACAGAAGAGCTCCCACTGCTTCTTCTTCAAAAATGAGTGCCCGCCGATGCTGCGGAAGTCACCGAGGCCGAGAAGGCCAGAATCACGGTCGAGCAGGTCACTGCGCAAAATGAACAGCTGTTTCCGGCGGATGCTGTCAGCTGTGGGCATGCACTGGCGGCGAAATATCAAGCGGCCGCAGTCGGCCGCTTGAGGCCCGCAGCCTGCGGGGCAGCTCCACACAAACAGCTCACGCCGCTGGACCCGCTCCTCAGCTTGCACTTGGCGCTCAAGGCGGCGGATAATCCTGTCCAGGACGAAGCTCACCTCGCGCTGCTGCACACGATCCTCACGACCGCTCTCGCGCAGCGCGCGTTGGCGGCCAGCCTCGGCCTCTGCGTGGGCCTGCGCTGCTGCGCTCAAATCCATTGACCTGATCTTGCGCTCCTCGCGCTTGCGGTGCCGGTCGTCGCGCCGCTTTGCAGCGCTCGCCGGCTCGCCGTCGGGTGGCAGCGTGTAGTCGACCGTCGCGCTGGCCGGGCGCTTCGTGCCGAGCGGCGTCGTCACGACCGCGCTGATCGAGCGCGTCGCGTGCTGCTTGCCGGGCGAAACGACCAGCGCCGACACGCTCAGCTGCTGCACGCCCGGTGCGTGCTCGTCAACCCAGCCAGGCTGCACGAGCAAGCTGCTGCCCGCCGCCGATCCGCCGCTCCCGGGCTGGCTGCGCGGCGCCGCGCGCATCCGCTCGAGTTCGCGGAGCTTGTCCAACCAGTTCGAGACCTTGCTCCGCTGCTTTATCGGCTTTCCCATCGCCTCGGCCGCGGCGAACTCATCTGAGTGAGCGCCGTGGAGCATGGCCTGCGCCGCTGCGACGAGCCGCCAGTCGGCTTTCTTCGTCCTGATCAGGCCCGCGTCCTTGAGCGCAGCGATTGCAGCCGTCGCGTCGGCCTCGGCCATTGCTCAGAATTGCAACGGCGAACGCGCTGCGGCCACGCGCTTTTTGCCGCCGCTTTTTGGGGCGCGTGCATCGTCAGAATTTTTGTCGCGACGTACGGTTTTCCAAAAGGGGTCTTTGAGGCAACCCAGCTCGCGACTAGTTTGTTTTCGTAAACGTAGTAAATGCCCCCCGCTGGTACGTCCTACGTCGCACGAGTGCAACTGGGTAGCGGGGGGCTATAACACAGGTAACCATCATGGTGTCGGATCAACAGTGTATTCGTACGGCTCCAGGAAAAACCGCTCCTTAACGACGACTACGCGGCCCGTTTTAGGCAGTGATGATACACCACGCGCGCTGCGCCACTTGCAAGCGCCACGGAATAAATACTCGCTCCAACAAAAATACGATGATCTCATAGCTGCTCAGCGCTGGCCGCTCCTGCATTGCGCGCCCGGAAGCGGCCCTGGAGCACGCTCCACCAGGTTGTCCAGACCATCGATACGGCGCTCACGTACGGGATGCGCCAGTGAGGCGGCACCAGCCGGAAGCCCACAAAGGAGGCGGGCAGCCAGAGGCTCCAGTTGGCATAGAGCGACTCCTTCAACTCCGTCCTCAGCCGGTGCTGGACGTGCTCCACGCCGCACGCAACGCCTCGCGCCCACGCGCCCTGCAGCAGCGCGTCGATAGAGTAGAAAAGTGGGAAGTAGAGGAGCGGCACATGCACGAGCTGGTCCAGCGCCGCCTTGCCGGCCGAGGCGAGGGCTGTCGTCCCCGGGACGAGCCGCTCGAACAGCCGGCAGTAGAGGTAGTACTGCCCGAAGCCCATCCAGCCTCCGCCAAAGAGGGTGAAGACCGCCGTTCGCCGGAGGTCGAGCGTCTCCAACGACCGTCCCTTCACTGCCGTCTGCACAAGCACGTCGGCTGCCGTAGTCTTGACTGCCGCGCTGGTGGCGCCAAAGGCTACCGGCCGCGCAGCCGCCATCGCGTTGAGCGACCTGATGGTGGCTGATAAGGACGGCAGGCTGAACATAGTTGTTGGAGAGAGAGGGGAGAGGAAGGACGCGTTTCCACTCTTGGCTGCTCGTTCTCAGCGCAGCGCTCTTGCATTCACACCCGCACAGCACACTGAGGTATTTTTATGTTCCCCCACCCGGGTGGGGGAATTTTATATTTAGCAATATGAGCCGCCGTCCCCACTCGAACTCGAGTCCGCCGACCGCTATAGGTCGAGCGGGGAGAGAGGCGCTGCCTCCACGGCGGGGACGGAGGCGACACCTCCGTCCCCACCGCCATTGGTTCGAGCGGCAAGCCTTAGGTAGAGCGGGGACGGAGACGTGGAAAAGCGTGCTTGTGAGTGGAAGCCACAAGCGCGCTGGCTCCGGTCGTTTGTAAATGAGGGTGTTTTTCTGTGTGTGTGTTTTCTTGAAGCCTTTCTTAAACTGGGTAACGAACCCCTGTCACTCCGTGAAGTGAACAGAAGAGAGGTGTGAACAGACTGGCGTGCTGATCGTGAAGAGGCGCCATGTCATCGGACACCGAGAGCACGGTCTGCGACCCGCGGTTAGAGGTCGCATCCGAGCCGCAAGTCCCCAAGGGGCCGGGCCAGATAAGGCGCGTGCCCCAGCTGTTCACAGCAACAGCACGGTCTACCCCCGTCGTCCCACCCCAAGTGCAGCAGCTTGGTAGCGGCGGATGGGACGCCAAGAAGAAGGCCGAGTGCCCCAAGTCGCCATTCCTTGGCCACAACTCGGCCTGGCTGAACGAGCTCGCCGACATCCCGATCGGATCGGGCGTCCTCTTCGAGCGCCTGTGCCACGCGTGCCCCGAGGTTCGAGATGACGCCAAAATGTCGGCCATCGCGATTTTTTCGACGCACCGGCAGTTCAAGTGCTTTTGCCCCGCCGAATGCGCGGCAAACCTGAAGGAGCGCTACTGCGGCTGCTTCAGCACCTGCCGGTCGGAGCTCTACGACCACCTCTCGCGCTGCCTCTTGATGCTCGTGTCTAACGTCAAGAGGGAGACCCGCGCGAGCGACGTCGTCTCTAAAGAGGTTGTCTTGCAACTGCTCGAGGACGCCTGGCTCTTCGGATCGACGATATCCACAACCAATCAAGGGGGTGTGCCAGTCGACACGCTGCACATAGACAATGCAAGAGTCACCCTGGACACGTCGAGAGACATCTCGAAGGTCAAGATCCGACCAGTGCGCGACCCACGATCCGTACCGGTGTCACAGCCGGTCATGCCAATGCTATCCACTGCGCCTACAACGCTACCCTATGCAGCCGACCTGTGGCATCGACGCTACGGGCATATGCCCGCGTCGACCATGATGATGTTGCCACATGTCACGACGGGGTGTGAATTTAAGCTCACCCCGCAACAAGCCAAACGCCATCGGGATTCGTGTAGCATATGCATACAATCCCGAATGCGAAGGGCGCCCGAGACAAAGAAGGCGCCCCGTTTTGAGAAGTCGCGCGCCCCCGGCGAGCTTGTCCACTCGGACCTACTCGGACCGCTCCCCGCGAGTCTAGATGGGGGGTATCGGTACCTCGCTGTTTTTGTCGACGACTTCTCGCGCTACATCATGGTATATCCGATGCGAGAAAAGGGTGAACTCGAAGCCCAGTACGCCCGATTCGAGCAAGACATGTCGGAGTACTTCATCAGCCAGCGTCGCCAACTACACACTGATAATGGAGGGGAGTTCATGAGCAAGTCGCTGGCCGAATACCTCACCACGAATGAGATTAAACACACCACCAGCTCTCCCTACTCGCCGAACCAAAACGCCATCGCCGAACAGGCGATGTGGCGGCTCTGTTCGGTGGCGAGGGCGATGCTGCTTGAGTGCGGACTCCCTACCTGCCACTGGGCGATGGCGCTCACGCAAGCAGCGCTACGACTCAACATCACGCCTCGACGCACGATCCGAGCCGGATCCAAAATTAAAGGCGCGAGCCCCGACCCAAGCGATGTGGCCTGGACCACCCCTTATGAACGTCTAAAAGGGCGCAAGCCAAACGTGCGCTTCCTGCGTGTGTTTGGATGCCGGGCCTGGGTACTCAACGAGCCTATCCAAGGACGTGCCAAGCTCGAGTCAATCGCAACAGAGGGATGGTGCATCGGGCCAGCGCGATACTCGCGTGGAATGGTCATTTACATCCCCGACAGCGAATCGCCCAACGACTTAACAAAAGGCAAGTACAAGATCACCCGGAACATCCGGGTAGACGAGTCGTTCACACCTAAGGGACGCGTCGACAGAGGGCCATCACTAGCGCCTCCGATCGTCGCGGGGAGTGAACGCCCCCAGGCAAAGGACGTGATACTCTTCCGAGTCCCTGCCAAAGCAAAGCCTGGTGACGTGCTCGATGTCACCTCGCCCAAGACGGGTAGAAGCGTGCAAATACGCGTCGCCGAGAGGATGTACCCAGAAACATACTGGACGGCGTACGACACGACCATCCCGAACGCCGACGACGCTGTCTTTGGCACAGCGCAATCGATAATCGACGCGAGCGCTGATGGAGCCGACGCTGGGAGCACCACTGCACCCTCGCGGGGCCTTCCCACAGAGGGGGTGCTAGTCGGCGGCAAAAGCAAGCAGCTCAAGAAGATATCCAAGCGCGCTCGCGACAACGCCATCAAGGGTGGCCCCGTCAACAGCCCGTCGTCTAACCCGACACTTCCACCAACCTGGGTGACAGCTGTTCCAGGGGGTGGCGCCTCCGGGGACGATGTCACCTGGGCAACTCCGGTCCCACCGCCCAGGGTGACCGCTGTGCCCGGAGGGCCCAAAGGTACTGACGTGACTTGGGCGAGCGTCGCTGGGCGCCATGACAGCCAGCAGCCTACACCCCAAGCCTCGGCTGAGGGGGTGGACGGCGCGCAGCTCGTGACTGCGAACATGACGCATACAATGCGCATGCACAGGACAGACTTCGAGGAGCTCAGTGAGGCTCTCGAAGACGGTGACGAGGAAGCGATCGAGCAGTTCATCACCAAGCAGAAGATGTTACGAGGCGATGACCCCGACATCACATACACGGTCGGCATCCCCCCAAGCTGCAAGTCTGCCCTAACGGGCCCTGACAAAGAGAAATGGATGCCGTCATACACTGAGGAGCTAACGGCACTCCAACAAAATAAGACGTTCTCCGTAGAGGACATCCCCGCCGGCGTCCATGTCATCGACCCAACAGTTGTGCGAGATGTCAAACGTGATGAGAACGGCCGCCCAGACCGCTGGAAGACGCGCGTCTGCGCTCGAGGCTTCATGCAGCGGCTGGGCGAACATTACTTCAACACGTTCAGCAACACGGTTCGATATGAGACGCTGCGGCTACTTATGGCGATAGCCGCAGGCAACGACCTCGCCCTTACGAGTCTTGACATCAAGACGGCTTACCTCAACGGCTACATCGAAGGGGGCGTCCAGATCTACATGCGCTTTCCTGCCGGATGGCACTTTGAGGGTGACGGATTCGACTACACCTTCAAATACACTGGTGATCACACGCGCAAGAGGGGGCGTCCCGAGCGTGGACTACGATTGGTCAAGGCCATCTACGGTCTGAAGCAGAGCGGAGCACTCTGGGAAGAGACGCTCCGATCGTTCCTACTCTCCATCAACGCCGTCCAGTGCGTCGTTGACCCGTGCCTGTGGCGGTACTCCAAAGGCGGCAACACCCTGCTCTTCGTCGTGTACGTTGACGACATCGTGATCGCCTGCTCCAACCAAGACTTTCGCGATGCGTTTGTGAGCATGCTCCAAGAGCGATTCACATTGCGCGACAATGGCCCACTCACCTGGGTGTTCGGTTCTGCCGTCGAGCAGGACCTAGAGCAAGGCACCGTTAGCTTTCACCAAAAGCTCTTCATTCAAGATACCGTCAAGGAGTTCCTGGGCGACGACCCCCGCCCCAGTAAGCGCGCCGTACCGTGCAACGACGACATCACCAATCTCACCCACCTCGAAGAGGGTGAGATGATGCACCCACGATACGCCGAAATTGTTGGCAAGATAGGGTGGTTGGCCAACATCTCCCGACCAGACATTGGCTACGCCTACTCGACGCTCTCAAAGTTCCTAAAGGGGGGCGGGGAGCGCCATTTCAACATTGCCCTTGGCGTCCTCGCTTACCTGGACAAGACAAGGGACAAGACGATCACCTATCGCCGCGAGGCGGATGGCAACCTCGCCGATCACATCGTAGAGCATGCCGACTTAGCCAGCTTCGACTACGACAGGTTCGTGCCGATCATCTTCTCGGACACCTCTCATGGCGGGGAAAAGCCTCAGGCGGGATACGTGATTTTTGTGTGCAATGGGCCTGTCTCTGCACACGCTGGGCGCCTTAAGTCCACGCCCACCTCATCGTCCGAAGGCGAGTACGCCATTGCGACCAAGGCCACACAAGCGGCCATCGCGGTCTCGGACACCATCAAGTTCATGGCCGAGGACCTACCCGACTACAAGGGCAACAAGTCGGACCTCGGATGCACAATGCCGCTCTTCTGCGACAATAGGGCGGCCGTGCTCCTTAGCGAGGGCAACACCTCCTCGAAGCGTATGCGACACGTTGCAACGCAGATCGCCTTCCTACGCGAGCAGGTGAAAGACGCGAAGCGTGTCAAGCTCATCCACATCCGAACGCAAGGGCAGATAGCTGACCTCTTCACGAAGCCGCTGGCCGCGGCTGTCTTTCACCCTCTCCGCGCCTTTGTTGTGGCGTGACACCACAGAAGGCTACGACGCCCACCCACTACAGAGGTGGTGAGCAGACGGAGGTTGCGTCACCGTGCCGTAAGAGCGTGACGACCCCATGCAGGTTAGGGACGAGCTGTGTGGGTCCAGCGACTAGGATGCGATGCGCATCGGCTAGTCACTGAGGGGGTGATCTGCTCGTTCTCAGGGCAAGAATGTCCATGCACACCGCCGACGCATCCCACGCGCCTGTGAATAACGTCTGGGAACGCTCCAGAAGATTTTTATCTACCCTATGAACCGCCAACGGCGATTCGAACCCAGGTCCTCAGATTCGAACCCAGGTCCGCCGACCATAGGTCGAGCGGCTGACATCGAAGTGAGCCGCCGATCATATGTCGAGCGGCGGTCTTCGGTTCGAGCGGCCAATCCTGGGTTGGCGGCTGTGGGGAGTGAAAAATCGTGTGTCGGAGTGATGCCACAAGCGGACTGGCGTCGTGGAGGTGTAAAAACATTTTTGTGTGCGTATTTTATTAAACTTCTTTTCTGGGCTAACGAACCCCTGCCACATTGTGAAGTGGGCAGAAAGAAGGTGTGAACAGACAGGCGGATCGAGTGTGAAGAGACGCCATGTCATCGGACCCCAAACCCGTCGGCGGCCAGTGGCACAAGGCCGCGCGCGGGGAGTTGTCCCCCCCCAAGGGCGCGAGCGAGGAAACGCTCGTGCCTCAGCTGTTCACGGCATCAGTGCCGGACCCGCGTACCGTGCAGACACACACAAAGAAAGAAAGAAAACAGGCAACCCAAGGGAGGGATGGGAGGACGGTACGCCGCCACCACACAGGGATTTTAGGACACACACACACCCCAGAATTTGTGTCATGAATTCTTTGTTCACAGCGCAGCCGAGTTGTCCGGCGACGCTTGCTTGTGCTTGGTGCTCGACCGCCATTACAAATGCTGAGCAACGCCCAAGCCGCCGAGGATTCGCGCGCAGCGGAGGCGCGCGGCATGCACGCGTCTCGCTCTCGCTTTGAGTCACGCAACAGCTCTCAGTTGGCCGCGCGCTTGGCCTCGATGAAAGGCCCGCCGCTGTTCCAGCGCCCGGCTTCGGTGGCTGCGTGCGTCGTGCTGCTACTGATTGGGCTGCTACTGTTTGTCGGCGCCTTGGCGGCCGCCGCCGCACGTGGCCACGGACAATCCTCTGCAGCTCCAGGCGCGCCATCGCCATCCCTGCCACTTGCAACCAAACCGCTCGAGCTGCGGCCGCGCTTTCACTCCAGCACGGCTGGACGGGGGATCGACGTGAGGCACGGCAGCAGGCGCAGGAACCCAACGTCTCATGTTGGAGGTCCGGCGCCTACCGAAGCTCCGAAGGCCGAGGCCAAGGCTGGCCCGCTGATCCGCAGAATATAAGGCGAGACCGGCCCGCATAAGTGTGTTTCACGTGTCTCTCTGTCCCCTGTTCAAAATTAAAGACGGGTCCGCCTCCAGTGAGTGGGCAGTGGGCATGCCAATGCATGCCCACAGCCACGACAACCCCCTTCCCACATATGCGATATGGGCGCGCACCGAAAAAAAGGTAAAAGCGCTCCCCGAGAGCCCTGCCTAGACTCTACGTAGGCTAGAGACGGTAACTACTAGACGGTAACTACTAGCCTAGAGGGTGTGGATGCTGAGTTGACGGAAATCGGGGGACGCGACCCACTTCGCCACAGACGGTCCCGCGCCTCGCCGCTAAGACGGCCACACGACCGCAGCTCGTGTGCGTGTGGCCGTCTCTTTGTCCGGAGTGAAAAGTCCAACACGCTCGTCGGTGGCGGCTTCCCCCGACTGCGCCCCGCGCGCTCGGCGAACCTCGACAGCGCCTTTGGTGGCATGCAGCTCTTTGCGACAGAAGCCTGGAGAGCAGCTCCTCTCGGCTGCTCACACGCTCTGCACAGCGATAACAGCGATATGGGCTCGCCCTCACTCTGGCCCTCAGTCACTTGTGCTGCGGCTTGTGTGAGCGACACTGCTCGGCGATGCCGGCACACACTGTGTGAGACCCCGCGGGTGTGAGGTAAAACCACGCTACCAGCGCTTGGTCACATCGGCCCCGAGGTCAGATTCTTCTCTACTCTGTTGATGACAACACTTGTCTACTGGCTGGAGCCGAGCAGGAGGCCCAGCGCACAAACAACCCCTGGTCAACTAGAGCTGTTTAACATTAACTTTGGGCCTAACAGTTGCGCTAGTGTTGGCTGAAATCCTTAACGTTGTTCAAGTGTTCACCCCAGCCCATGCTGCTACTGTTTGTTACTGTTGTTACTGTTGTTCAGCGGCCAGCAAGCAGAAAATGCCAAAAAACCCGGGGGTAAAACCCGAAAATACCTGGGTTTTCCCGGGTATTTTCGGGTATTACCCGCACTGGACGCTGGAGGCCATCGTGGGTCACTGCCAGGCCTTCCTTATTGTTGTTCAGCCGGCCTAACGTTAGCTACTGTTGTTGGGGAGCCCCACTGCGGCACATCGGTCCCACCTAGGGGATACTGGGCTGGGTTTTTAGGCATTGTGGGGTTGGCACTCCCATCGACCCTCATGACCTCCTGCGGTCTCTGAGATGGACACCAGTGGGTGTGGGACCACAGCCAGGATACACTCGAAGGCTGGGTAAGCAGTAGAGGTCGATACTCGACGCGTCCCACATGATCTGTGTCGCTGTCGGCACGCTGTCGACAGGACGTCGAGCGACACCGGTGGCAGTGCCACCCAGGAGTGGTCGGGCGGTCTCCCGTCATGAGAGAGCCACCATGTGATCCGTATGATGATTCCTGACAACCGCCTCAGTCAACTTTTGTCACAGTTCCCGCTCTGAGAGGAGCTGAGGGTCAGCTCGACAGCTGGAGCTGTGTCGCCGGCGTGCGGCGGCCTGCCTCCGGAGGTGCCTCTGAGGTGGACATTTTTTGGTCACCGTGAGAGAACGCGTTCGAATTTTCACTCCGGAACTTCAACTCCGCACGCGCACCGGCCAGGGCTACAATAGTGCCAGTGAGGCGGAGGCGCGAGTCGGAAGGCCGCGACCGTGATTTGGTCCCTTCGTTTTCCTACAATCGCTGTGAACCCAGCCACGTATCTGTCTATGCGGTATGTTGAGAAGAGAGCGCTCTCCGGCCTCGCAGGGTGGCCACAACGGAACGGACGTTTACACGCACTGTGCCGGGCACTGTATTACACAGTGCGGTAACACGAGTAAAAACTTAGACCACGTCCTAAGCGAACTGCAGAGAGAGCGAGAGCACGCAATGGCGCCAACGCGCATCAGGATGGGTATCGCCGGTCGTGGCGCCGTCCTCAAACGCATGCCCGAGGAAGAGGCTGCACCCTGCGCAGTAGAGCTCCACCACACTGCAGCTGTAGTGATTGTACGCGCCTTGCGCCACCGCGATCGTGTGAAGGCTGCTGACCTCCAGTGGCGCGCGGAAAGAAGGCCATAAGCAGGGTCCAGTAAACTTGGATGTGTGAGCGTACAGCGCGTGCCCGCAGCGAGCGCAGCTGTAGAGGCCCGGATTGAAGCTGCGCGCGTACTCCTCACCGCTCACGAGGGACGAGATCTGCTCCATGCGCTGCTCAACCTCGGCGTTGATCGGGCAGCGGCTGAGTTCGAAGTAGCCGCTCCGGTCGGTCAGCGAGATCGCGGCCCGGAGAGAGTCTCGCTCTTCCTTCGGCAGCTTGGCGGGAAGCCGGCACGCCATCGCCTGCCACTCCTCTGCGATGGACGCCTTGGGCCCCACGGGCTGCGAAACAGCTCTGAGCAGGTTGGCTGCGCCCAGCTGCGCGCACGCGGCCAACACCACGCCGAGCCCCTCGCCCCGGAAGACATCTGGCTGGAAGGCCTCCACGTCCATGATACCGACCACTTCGCCGCGCCCGCCAAAGATCGGCACGCACGCCTCCGCGCGCACCTGCCCGTCACAGACATAGTACGGCGCATCGCCCGGAAGAGAGAGGACGTCGTGATAGACCACCGCCCGCCCGCTCATGGCCACGGTCGAGTTGTTTGAGCCCTCGGAAAAGGAAGCGGTCAAGGGAAAGTAGGGTCGCGAGGGCGCGCCGACGTAAGCCAGTTTAAGTAGATTGGCCGCACCGTCGTCCCCGCCGAACTCGCTCAAGCCACCGCCGCCGCCGGGCTCGACGACTTGATAAACACCGCACCACTGCGCTGAGGTCCGTTCGGCGACAGCGGCACAGATCGCGCGGAGTGAGCGCAAGCGCCTAAGCGTGTCCTGCTCGCTCGAGCCAGGCACTGCGGCCCGCGCCGCACCGAGGGCGTCAAAGGGTTCGAGTGCCAACTTGCGAGAGCAGGAACCGCCCGCTCGAGGCGGCACGGGGAACTTCCACGACCGCAACGAGTCGTCGTCGGCAACGGTGATGGGCAGCGAGTGGATGTCGAGCGCAGTCTCGTGCCCTGCCAGGCGCTTCGCCAGCTCGTTGCGATTTAGGAGTTCCATGCAATGCACTTCTTAGCCGTGCTGTATCGATGCACGCACAGCCGGACGCCCCGGGGCGCGCAAAGAAATTTCGCAGTTGATCTGTGAGGGTCCGCCCGCAGGCGCATTTTGTATACCGAGGCGGTGCCCGGTATCTAGAAAGATGGGATTTCGATTAAGTTTGGCTCCTACCCACACTCAGCCCTCCCACAGCGCCGGCCGCGCGCGCAAATCTGAAGGAGAAAATGCAGTGCCCCTGCATCGTCCATCGAAACGGTCACGATGCATGAGGACTGCAGCGCGAGGAGGGCATTTAGCCAACTGCTGTGGATTGCGGATACGGAGGAGCAGGACCCGAGAGGCCGAGCGGCTCGGACGCGGACTCTGAAAAACTGCTGAATGGCAATTGGGCGTTCTGGCTGTACATTATAATGTAACACGGTCTGGCCCTCGCCATTCTGATCATTCCTGGGACCCAGGTGGCCGGCCGGGTAAACGGGTATACCCGAGAAATGCCCGGGGTCGCCATGGGTTTGTGGACTGGACTTCAACGGCACCGGCACCGCTCACCCCCCAACTCATAAGGTTCACGAGTTGCTACTGTCAGAGTTGGTCTCCGCCACATCAGTAGCGCTACTGTCATCCGAGCTGTCCGTCCCCACGTCCGTCCCCAGGAACCCATACTGCTCCAGCGGCGACGGTCCCTCTGCGGCTGGCCGTGCCCCGTGCTCGACGAGGAGATTGTATACGACACGCACGCTCCTGATGCTCCGATCACGGTTACGACCGGCAGCTTTGAGCAACCAAAGGTTTCGGACGCAGAGCCAGGAGAGGATGCAGAAGCTCCCCACCTTCAGCTTCAGGTCCGCGCCCTCTGCAAGTGCGCGATGCCATTTTTGCACCCAGCTGGGTCGGCGCGTTTGAATCCGCTCCGCCATGAACCAGAGCGCCGCGGTCGGTCCGAGCTCACGCAGCAGCTTGTGACTCCACGCTCCATTGTAGCGGATCATCGTGCCGTCGACTTTCTCAGAGCCGAGCCAGACGTAATGGAACCGGGAGAGACGCACGGCGCCGCTACGAGATAGAAACACCAGATCCTTGGTAAGCTCATCGAGCTGCTGCAGATGCAGCCACCCTGCTGCGTCACCAGTTGGCATCCGAATCTCTAGCTGCTCCAGCAGCGGCCACAAAGGCAGAAGCATGAGCAGCCGACCAACGCTCCCAAAGCCGAAGCCGGACACCTCGACCGCCCTCAGCGCGGCAAGCCGAACTGCCCACGACTGCGGCGCCATCAGCGAGGCGTGGCACGATAGCACGCCTTCTGTGTCCCGACCGCCGCCATGCAGGACAAGCTCGCTCAACCCAGACAGGAGCGCGCGGTGGCGGGACGAGCATTCAAAGAAGGAGAGCGCGTCGCACAATCTTTTTTCGGCGGCCCAAAGATACTGGCCTACGAGGTGCAGCACCTCGTCTGGCAGCGCGTCGAAAGAGGTTGCGGTCTCAGCCAAGGGCTCCTCGGCGAGCATGCTCCCAGTGATCCAAGTGTCGCTTGCCACGGTTTCTCTCCAGCCAGAACAAGAAGAAAGCTGAATATGCAAACCGTTACGCAAAAGCATGCGCGACTTGCACTCTTTCGTGCCACTCGCTCGCCGGTGCGCGGGGCATGGCCTCCCGCGCGGCTCGCGCTCACTCGGCCTGCCTCCGCCTCACGGCTGGCTGAGCACGCCATGGGTCCGCCTGGTGCGGCGCTGCTTGCTCGCTGCGCTGCACAAAGCTGCGAGAAGCAGGGTGACCTCCTGAGCTTGAGCATTGCGCAGCGCGGCTGCTGGTGCTCGAGGGCGGCCGTGTGTGGTGGCGTGAGGGCCTGATTGGTGGTGACCTCGTGCTGCATCAGCGTGCGCAGCATGCTCCCTCACCCGGTGCTGAGACATGCTGGTGGGCGACTGGCGCCAGCTTCTCAGTGCTGTCCTTTGCGTTGTGCAGCATGTCGCAATACTCCTGACCGGCGCGGGGTGCGTCGTGCCGCGAGTGGAGCGAGAGGCTCGAGGTGCGCGGCTGTCGGTCAACCCTGCGGCGCATGCGCGCCGCCAAGGCTGCTCGACAGGCGACTGGCATTGTGGCGACGCGGTCGCCGTTACTCCAACTTGCTTTGCCGATCAAAAGCGCCCGTCCTTTGCTTTTTAGCCGCCGAAATTTAGCTTGCTGTTTTTCCTTTATAGGCGTCTGCAACTTCCAAGCTGCGTATTCTTGCATTATCGTGGAGTAGTACAGGTACTCCGTGGGGGCAGTGTGTATTCTCGTAACATGTGCGTATTCTCGTATCACTGGCTCCGAGTAGAAAAAGAAAGAAAACATCTTAGAGCGTGGTGTCCGTGTCCACTAGCTCCGAGTAGAGGGGGCGTTCTGCAGTTAAGGGGAAACCCGGTACACGGAGCCCTCTCGGAGAGTATTCTTTAGCTCCGAGTAGAGGGGGCGTTCCGCAGCTAGGGGGACCCACAGCGCGAGGGAAAAAATCCGCCGCTGGGGGAAACCCCGAGCGCAGAACTAACCCTCGGAGACCCGTGTTTACTTTACGGCCCTTGCCCTGCGAACGCGCACCCCCAGGGCTCTAGGGCTCTCTTGCCCGCAACCCGATGCCAATCATCCGGCCCGCTGGGTGCGCTTCTTAGCTCCCCGGCCCTGGATGTGCGGTTAATGACTGCACTCCAAGTGCTCCAAGTACGCCAGTAGAGCTCTATTGCAATATCGCGGTGAGTGTGCAACACCCTTCAAGAAAATACGTCCTGGCGCTGTGCGCTGGTTCACAGTGCGCCTAGATGCCTGGACTGTTGCCCCTGGCTGTTTTTTTGTGAGTTGTGTGTGACACGCTGGCGCGATAACTGGAGAATTTTACAGCAATCCTAGAAATTAAAATCGACCACACCCTCCCGGCGGCAACCGACCCGCCGAACAAAACTCTCTGCCGGGGCGCAGGGCGTGTGTCTATGTCGTTCCCTCAGACTTTAGAGTCATACGAGCCTCTGCGACCAGAACTCAATCACACATTGCCGCCCTCTGAGTTGACAACAGTCAACACGCTACACGGCCCCATCTAGGCGTGCATGCACCAGCTCGCTCTCCGGCTGCACCAAACCGCGATAAGGGCCACAGGTCCGCATGTCCAGAAGAGGAACTCCGTTCCTGCCCCCCCCCCCCCCCCCGCCCGCCCAGCCGCATCGGCACTCCTCTTACATGCTGCCTGGTGGCGCAGGGAGTGCGAGAAGCCGCCGGACAGAAAGTCGGCGGGAGGCGCTTCTAGCGCCTCGACCCACGGGTCTCCAGTGTTCCTTACCCAGAGCTGCGAGGGGGAGTACCTTGGTTTCGGCTGGTGGAAGAGGCTGACGACTGCCGCAACGATCCCAGCTATTGCGAGGCCAACGGCGAGGACGAGCATATAAGCTTGGGAAAGGCGAGAGTCAAGGAGCCGCCCGAAGTTGACATCCAGTACCCGAAGGCGTGAAGAACGAGGTAGATCTCGGCGGCGTCTGCGGTGATCTGGATGATCGCCGTCGGGCCACCTCGTAATCCCGGTCATTCTCTCCCAGGAAAGCGAACGCGTAAAACCCCATCATGAAGATGCCGCCGACCGCTCGGGTGTGAGGTCGGTTGGAAGCAAACAAGCTGGAGAGCTCGTCAACGGACCTCGCGGCTCCGGCCAATAAGACTCCCTTCTCGAGGTTGCGCATCAGGTCGTCGCTTACGTCCTCCGCCGCCTCTAGGTACGCCACCCACTCGTTCCTCGCGAATTCGCGCACCTCTGTCGACCAGTTGGCGTACTGCTCACGTGCAGCCGCCTGTTCTCCATCGGCGATGATGCCGTGGAGGATGTCGCTCAGAACGTTTTGCATGTACGGGCGGATGAAGCTGACGGCAAGCGTCGTGTTCATCGCGGATGGATTGTACCGCGCGTGTGCCAGCTCGCTATCCGCGTTGCCCAGCTGGTAGTGAAGCGCGGTCGCAAAGTCCGAGACGTGGACCTCGCAGGAATCTGGGAACTCGTCGCAAAATGGCGGTGGCGCTGGGGGTGGTGGCGGCTGCGGCGGCTGCCGCGGGCTCGGCTGGGGAACGACGCAGCACTCGTCCATCCCTATCGCGCCGTGACCATGGTGCTCGAAAGGGAGAGGGGCCAGCGCAACAAAGCGCTCTCCAAAGTCGTTCGTCCACAGGCAGATATCCTTCTCCACCTCAGCCGCGGTGAAGAAGTAGTTGTCTGGTGCCGCGCGGACCATCGCGCTGCAAAGCACTGCTCCGAGATTTCGAGACATCTGCGACCAGAGATGTGCCATCGGGCGCACTCGGTGCATGTGGCCAGGCACTCAGACGGGTCGGCACCGATTGGCGGCGCGCTCGGAGGGCTCGGAGGGAGTGGCGGGAGCGGTGGCATCCAGAAGTGCGCGTCCCCCTGATGGTGCTCACCGAGAGTCGCGTTCCGAATCTGGACCTTGACCGCGTCACTCCGCGCGTCTTCGCGCGGGCGGAGCGCATGCGCACCCAGGCCGCTCGCGCGCCGTCGCGCAGAGTCGCGCGTTGCTGACGCAAGAGGCCGTGGGCGAGCTGCTCCCACTTGATCGCAGGAGCAGCCGCAGGTGCCGCAGCCTTGTGCTGCAGGAAGTTCTCGAGCCGGCGCGCGCGGCTGGCCTTCGAGCCGGCGCGCGCGGCTGGCCTTGCCGCCGCGCGCACGCCGCTTTGGCGCCGCGGGAGCGATCTTGTTGCTCACCGTCAGCACGCCGCACGCCTCCTCAGAGGCCTTGCCCACCTCTCCAGATGTTCCGAGGACGCCACCCGGCATGGCCGGTCCTGTCGTGGCGTGGAGCCTTGATGACGCTGCGACCGCGTGCAAGCACGAGCCCAGGATCGTGCGTGAGCACGCTCGCAAGGCGGACGGTATGGCAAGGCCAGCTCCGTGGCCGTGGGCTCAGCGAAGAGTACAGCCACCCATTCAAGTCCAAAAAAGAACTCGGTGGGCAAAGCGAAAATCGTTCATGTTGGCCGCGTGGTGAAAATGGAGAGAGCGAAATGGTCCGCGCGACGCACGTTCGAGTCGGCTGGGCAGCTTGGGTCGACTGGAGTCAGCGGGTCGAAGGATTTGCAGCCCGACTCGTAGGTGCAGTAATAGTCGTCGAACATGTCGTCCGAGCGAAAGCTTTCCCCCATCGGCCGGTCGTCGTTGTCACGGTGACCGACTGCAGCGACGCTACTGGGATCCAGGTGGGAAAGTAGTCGTTCGAGAGTCTGCCTGAGAGCGCGAGCGGAGGTGAGGCTGAGGTCGCGACTGTAAGGGCGCGCAATGCAGCCCCCGGTAGAAACGGGTGCCCCACAACGCGTCCGGCATGACGAGCTGTCGACGGAGACTGGGGTCTCAACGCGGAGTCCTGAGTGAGGACCTTCATTGGTGCCGGGAGCGAGTGGGGTTTCAGCCGACGACGCCGACGAACGCTGTGAGAGAGAATCAGATACGAAAGGGAAAGTGTGCATGACAGCCGACAGCGCGGTACGCGCCGGGTAGGAATCGACGGCGAGCGCGAGCCACACGTTCCATGCCTTGACACACACTTGTTCCCCAATATAATGGTTAATGGTGCCCGCGCGCCGCCCATTTTTTCTCTGTTTCTAGAGGAGAAGAAAAAGAACGTGGGCGGCTACGGCCGCGGTGCATCGAAAGCAAAACGGTCGTGATGGCATGAGGAGCAGCGAGGGCCCAGGCAGGCAACTGCTGGAGCGAACATGCGATACGGAGGAGCAGGGGGAGCCGAGAGCAGGCAACGAGAGCCCGGCGAGCGACGTCCCCTCACTTGTAACTGCGTCGCACGTCACGCCCCGCCTCGCGCGACGGCTCTGGCCGAGCGTCCGTAAATGTCAGTGCAGGGGCTCCACTCGTCCTCGCCCCGCGCGATTTGCATGCCGCGAAGACCGTCGCGCTCGTAGCAGACGGACCGAGCAAAAGGTGTGAGCAGGTTGCCTACCACGGCGCTCGCCGCGGCGCAGACATGCACCTCCACGAGCTCAAGCCCGTGCGTGGTCCGACCCTCGACGTCCTCGACGAGGACCCGCCCTGCTGGCGGCAGGAGGGCCCGCGTGCGGAGAAGCTTCGTAAAGTGGCGTCTTGCCAAGGCGCGGACGTCGCGTGCGTCGGCCGTCGCTAGCAGCGTCGGCTCGTCCGGGGGCAGGAGCTGGGCGGCGCGGGCAAAGATGCGGCCGCCGTTGGCCTTCAGGTCCGCGTCGGACACGTGCAAGCAGTTGAACCCGCCCTTCGCGCGCAGGGCGGCCGTGACACGCGCGATGAGATTGGCGTACTCACTCGCCGGCCGCAGCGCTGCGCGGAACGCGCCGTCAAAGGCCGCTTGCTCCGTGGCGTCGCCCGCCTTTCGTACTCGATGGTAGAGACGGTCAAAGGAGAGGAAGCGCTCGTTCGACCACGGCTGCAGCCACTGGCGGAGGCGCTTGCCGCTCGCTCCCACGGAACCAGCAGCAAAGATGGCCGCGGTCTCATTGGACTGGGCCTTCGGGCTCTCAGCCAGCGAGATGTGGAAGCGACGCGGAGGCGGCAGCCGCCGGGCGAAGGCGGCCTCGCGGGGGCAGGAGAAGTGTGACTTGACGAGGCTAGGAACAGCAAAGTGTGGGATATCTGCGAGAGCTGAGACACCTCGCGGTGGTCGGGAAAGGCGGCGGCAAAAGCGGCATAGTCATAGAGGCCGGCGAGGGTGGTGGGGCGGGAGTGGCGCTCGCTGGCCCAGAACCGCGGCAAGACGAGCGTCCGCCGCAGGGAGCGCGCGAGCAGCAGCGCCGAGCGGAGCGCTCCTCGCTGGCGGTAAAGTGCGCTGTCCACCGAGCTGTTTGCCTCATAGCCGAGCCAGCGGCCCTTCTCATCGCTTGGCCCAGGATCGTGCCAGAGCCGTCGTTCTTTGAGCTGGTACCTGCACAGTTGCAACAGCGGGCGGTTGGTGCGGCTTCAGCCCTGGCCGTGGCGACGACCGAGGCGGAACCTACGTCCCAACACGAGGAGAGCTCGGACGGGACCGGCAACGCCATCGCCGGCACTGTATGGGTTGTGTAGCGCCGCAGCGTCTCGACGTTGTCGCACGGCGCGTCTCCGCCCCGCAGGTGCGGCCAGCTCGCCCGCAGCATCACCACCGCGGCAGGCGCGTCGCTGTCATTACGCCGCGCTCGCCACAGCAATGAGAGTGGCCGTCGGAACGCAAGAAAGCCGTTTGGAAAAAGAGCAGGCTCGAGGAGTCGCCACCGCACGCTGGTATCAGCTGACGGCGCTCGTGCCGCCATCGGTGCCGCCACGGTCGCCGCAGCGGTCGGTGGCTGCGGGAGCCCGAGCGCGGCCGCGAGGATGGCGAGCACCGACGGCGCACCGAACTTGCCACCGAGCTGCTGAGCCGCTGCCTCAACGATCCGCTTGTGCAAGTCGTCCACGAAGCGCAGTGCCGTCGGTCCAAAGTAGCCGATCCCAAGCGAGGCGCACGGCCACAACGACAAGTCGATGGAGCTATTCACCCGCATGCCACCTCCGCCGCACAAGCTGCGCCCGTCGGGCCACTCACTCAAGAGGAGTAGCTCGTACGGGCGGCTCAAGCGCGCATCTCCAATCGCGTGCGCCTCTGCCGGCCTCTGCTCCTCCGCGCGCTGCAGCGGGTCGAGCCGGCCTGCCAAGAGCTGATCGATGGACGGCCACGGGTTGCGCAGCGCCACCGCGTCGACGTCACACGCGAGAACTGCGAGTTGTGTACGAGAGAGGAGCAGCTGAATCGCTCTGAGGCGCTGGGCAGTGAGAGAAAGCCCCTCGGGAGAGGCTGCCGACGCGAGGATAGAGGAGGATCGGCGATTAGTAGCGCGCCCAACCACAACCTGCCCAACTGGGGGCTCGAAGGCGCACGCCTCACGAGCAACGACGTTCGTCGCCCGCTGAAGCTGCACGTAGACCGAAGCGTCGAGGGCGACGAGCAGCCATCCGGTCATGCCAAGATCGGTCAGCGAGGCTGCCCAGTTGAGAGCAAAGTCGAACATGTCCGAGGTGGCGAATCCGAGCAAAAGCCGCCCGCTGCTGGCGCGAGCCAGCGCGGAGCTGACGAGCGCTTCCTCAGCCGCATCCGCAGAGAGGGGTGGACCGGAGGGCCCAAGCGCCGCCGTTGCTACGGCTGTCTCTGCCGTGTCGCCCTCAGACGCGTCGCCCTTGCCGCCGTCCATGCCGGTGGCTGCGCGCCAGGCGACGCCAAAAGAGCTTGCCGCAGGCCGCGAGGCGTTGGTTGTGTGCAGCAGCACTGCGTCGGCGAAACGGCTCCGCCCGCCTCGCAAGCTCAGCCGCTCTGCGCCCACGTCGGCGATAGCTGCGGTGGCGACGAAGCGGCGCGAAAAGTCGCGCCGGCGCGCCTCGGCGTACCCTCGCCAGAGGAGAGAGAGCGCCTTTGAGAATGGCTCGCCTAGAGAGCCGAGGGCCACGAGTGCGAAGGGGAGAGATGGCCCTGAGGCACCACCAGGACGGGAGTGCCGGAGAGCGTGCTTGAGCGCCACTCAAGTACGTATGTGCGAAAGCTGTCGCTCTGCGCCGCGTATACGGCGGCCGGGCCCAGGTACCGCTCATCGCGAGCGGCGCTCCCAGCGGCGCAAGGGCCCCCTCTCGCGGGACTTGGTGACCAGCCACCGACTCGGTCGCAGTCCATCAGCAGAGGAGAGCCCACGACCCATGCCGCAGGGAGGAGCTCGGCCTCACACGAGAGCGCCTACGTGTAGGGCGACCGTCGACAGTTGGATCTTGAGGCCGACGTGGGCGCCGCAGCTGCGAGGAGGGGCCGGCAGCCAGCCCGGCCTCAGCGGTCGCGCCGCAGCCGGAAGCCACAAGAGGCGTGCCTGTGCTGTCTCAGGTGCGAGCACTTAGAGTCTGAGAAGCGCTGGGGAGCGCGAGAGGGGGTGGTGCAATGGGTCGTGTGGAAGGTGCGCCTGGCGGGTGGAGGCAAGCTCGACGGCCGCGATGAAGACGCCGTTGGAGAGCAGCTCATCGCCGGCGGCGCCCGCGCCATCCCACTCGAGGTAAGACGCCCATGCGGTGCCTGCCAGCCACACACGCGGCTCTTGCAGCCTCACGCCGCTCGAGCCGCTCCTCTCGTTGCCCTTGACGCTCGCTAGCCGGCGGAGCTCGACCCGGCCGAGCAGCTCGACCCTGCCAAGGCACCGCTCCAGCGAGACCGCCCGCTCCGCCAACACGCGCCCAAGCTGCGCCAAGGGCACTTCGCCGCCCGCCGGCCATGCGAACACGGCGCCAGCGAGGGTCGGCTCGGCTCGATTGTCTGAGCACGGTGGCACCGCGCGCCATCTTCCCAGCGTGGCGTCGATTGCAGCCTCGGCGGCCGCGCGCCCTCCGAGCAGTGGGACGACGACGACGAGCGGTGCGTCGCAGGTCGCAGTGGGCGGGCGGGTCGCGCGAGCCGTGTTCTGCGGCCGGCTGGGCAAGAGGCTGTAGAGCCAGCCGAGCTGTGCGGCGGCGAGGAGGAGGGCGGCAGTGGCGGGCAGCCCTCCCCCCCGTGCGCACATATTCGTGGCCCTCCAGCGCAGTGGGGGAGCGGGGCGCTGGATTGGCCTAGGGAGGAGGGCCGCACGCGAGGCCGGCCGTACACGCGCTGCTACTCGTGTCACGCGAACAACAGCCGCGCGGCCGCGACGGGCACTCCATACAAACAGAGAGAGTACAAACAAGCTCAGATGATTTCTCACAGCAGACAGGAAAGAATTTAAACAAAGGAACTCTCTCTCACAGCACACAGGCTCGACACAGGTGCGAACTGGCGCGTGCTAGTACTATCACCGGCACACAGGAAAGAACGAGAGGAGGAAGTGACAAGGGAGAGAACGACGAGAGTGGGACGACCGCGAGGTGGCATGAAGGTTGCAGCGAGAAGCGGCGAGAGACTGCGAAGAGAGATAGGAAGAGGCAGACTCCCTAGGGTGGGCGACGGCTAGCGCATCACACACCTCTCCTTAAAATCCCTGTGTGGTGGCGGCGTGCCGTCCTCCCATCCCTCCCTTGGGTTGCCTGTTTTCTTTCTTTCTTTTAGGAAAGAACGACGAGAGTGGGACGACCGCGAGGTGGCATGAAGGTTGCAGCGAGAATCGGCGAGACCGAGAGACTGCGAAGAGAGATAGGAAGAGGCGGATTGGCCTGTATATACTTTTCCGGAAAACAAAAAGGAAAACAGAGGGTCCCCAGCACTTTGCGTTTCCGGAAATTTCCAGGGGGTGTTTGGTGCTCCATTCTGGAAACTCGCGAGTTTCCCTGAGTCTGAGAGCTGGTCTGGGGCAAAATCTGACGCAAAATTGAGGAAATCGGCACGATACCCAGGCGGTCGCAGGGTATTTTCCAGGGATACCCGGGGTTTTCCAGGTATACCCGCAAAATACCCGGTATTTTGCCGATTTGGCTGATTTTGGGCCCAAACTAGCCTCAGACTCGGCTCAGAGCCCGGAAAATTTGATGGTTTCCCCGGGAAAATAGAGAGGAAAAGAGAGGGTGCTGTAGAGAAAAAAGGAAAGGAAAAGAGACGGGGTGCGAGAGGAAAAGTATATACAGCCTAAGAGGCGGACGCCCAAGGGTGGTCGACGGCTAGCGCACCACACCCCTCTCCTTAAAATCCCTGTGTGGTGGCGGCGTGCCGTCCTCCCATCCCTCCCTTGGGTGTCCCTTTTCTTTCTTTTTAGGCTCGACACAGGCGCGGACTGGCACGTGCTGGACCACTATGTCAAAACCCCACTGAGAAATTATAAATTTCTCTAGAGCTGGTGCCGCCACTAGATGAAATGCTCCACTGGGCCCCCGGAACACGCCTGCGCGGCGGGCGAGCAGTGAAGAGGCGCGGAAAGCTGATTTTTTTACTTTTGGACGCATTTCGGGCTCCGTACTGGTTGACGCAGAGCCGCACGCGTCGACCGGCGCCGTTCGCGACCACGAGGGCGGATGCTGGCCATCCCGGGCTCTGTGCACATCGGCAGCGCGCGTTCTACGCGCTCCGCTATCCAGATCTTGGCGAACCACCTCGAGAGCGCCGTGTTTATCTCGTGCAATCTCGAGCCATGGAGATTAGGCCGAGATCGCTTTGAGCTGCGGGAGATGTTTGGGAGATACAGCTACAGTCACACGGACCCGCGGGGCGTGCGCAGCTCGCGACGGAGATGTTTGTAGAGCCCGGGCTCGCTGCGAAGCGATGAGCGGCGCCCGAACGGCACCGAGCCGCGGGCCGCTCTCTGCAGCTCCGACGCGGCCGGGCGGCTGCCAGAGCCGCACGCGCCGACCGGCGCCGTTCGCGACCACGAGGGCGGATGCTGGCCATCCCGGGCTCTGTGCACATCGGCAGCGCGCGTTCTACGCGCTCCGCTATCCAGGTCTTGGCGCCCCACCTCGAGAGCGCCGTGTTTATCTCGTGCAATCTCGAGCCGTGGAGATTAGGCCGAGATCGCTTTGAGCTGCGGGAGATGTTTGGGAGATACAGCTACAGTCACACGGACCCGCGGGGCGTGCGCAGCTCGCGACGGAGATGTTTGTAGAGCCCGGGCTCGCTGCGAAGCGATGAGCGGCGCCCGAACGGCACCGGGCCGCGTGGTGTCGCTCTTTGTTGGCCCCCCGGGGCGAAACCGACCTCGCTCCTCTAAACGTTGATTTGAAGCCGCCATACACAGATGAGTCAATGGGCGAGCGAATGAAATCCAGGCAGCTACTTCGTGTGATAAGAGGCAACCGGATATGCAACGGTGGCATAAAGTGAATGATACACCGTCGCAGCCAGTGGCGATGCCGTCACGCGTTGACGGCTTGTATTGACGCGCGTCGCCAAATAAATATAGTTGAGCCACTCGCGTTGAAGAATGTATATGTCATCACACGGGTGGTGTGGAGCTCGCAGAGCCCCCGCAGAATAACAAACTCTACCAGCAAAACTCGCCGATTATCATGGTCATGCACCTGATGACGGCCGCCGGCGCCTCGGCGCCGGCCGACGCCGTGTTCAGGTTCACGGCCGGCGAGGCGATGCAGACCGACGCGAGGACGACGACGAGGACACCGACCGCTCCGAGGAGTATTCCGACGACGGGAGGTGTCCGACTTGTAGCTGGCCTCACCCATATCTTACCCCTTCTGCCCCCCCCTCCTCCGACCCCCCAGGCTAGATGGAGTAGTCACAGATAAGCCGGATGAAGATTCTGCCCCTCACAGCCCCTTACCCCTTCACCCTCGCCTCGCTGCTTGGTGTTTCTGAACACGTAGTCGTCCACGCTGTGGGGGTTCTTGTGTGATGTGTGCGGGTTGTGTCCCATGGGAGGGAGGGAGTGCTGGGGTGCAGGTTGCTCACCCAGACGGCACCGCCACCGGGCCGGTGCTTGCACTTTGAATGCCGTGGGGCTCCTGCCCGTGTCCGGGCGTGGAGATGCGAGGGTCGCCCCCCCTTGCCCCACCACCTTGTGTGTGTGGAGACGTTTACCTTACCTTACCTTCGCCGATTAATATATTCCTCGAGAACCAACGGCGGCGGTTTCGACCCCTGCAGGGCGCCCACAATGTCACACGAGGTCTATGGCGCCAGTCTCGTAGCTACGATAGCCTCCCATGTGCAGGGCACATGGATCGTAAGGATTAGACGTGCTCAGAGCCTGGAGTCGGGCCTCCATTCGACGGAGGCATGGCGCCCGGCAACGTGCAGCTGCAGGCCAGAGGGCGTGAGGTGAGGCCGAATCCGCAGTCGCACGAGCACCGCTGCCCCCAGCGATGATCATGCATGGAGTGGCACGGCGGATAGGCCCGCCTGCGAGCGTGGGAGACAGTCGCAGGGCGTGAGGTCTCAATGTATCGCAGGCTAGGACCGGATACGGCGGCGCGGGAGAGGGAGGGAAGCGTGAGCGGCGGGCGATGAGAGTGATGTCTCGATCTCGCTAAAAATGGCCTGGTCCTCTCCCGGGGGACCGGGCGAGCACGTACCTCGCGTCCGAGCGCGAGTCGACAAGTGGTCGCCGAGAGATCGCCGAACAACGGTTCGTGGTGCGCACGCACTGCACAGCTGCGGGTTATAACTCGACTGCCGATCGCGCGTGCGGGATATGAGTGCAGCTCGCTGGCGCCAGTGCACGGTGGCAGGGACTGGAGGCTCGGCCGAAGGGGAAGAGCAGTCCTCAATCGTCACGTAGAGGTCGCTGGGCTGGATCCATCGAACTGCCACACACCTGGAGCGGAGGCACATCAGGTCTTGCGGCACGCTCTCCGACAGATGCATGCCTTTTGAGCAATTCCACGCGCCTCCACCGTCGCGTAGTACGCCAGCGGCACGCCGGTACGCCTACGAGTCGTGCATGCTCGGCAGCAATCGGCGTTGAGACTGCCTAGCGCTCACATCGAGAGCGCCGAGTTGCGTTGTCGTGAGGTAACCGGCTCGAGGATGGGGTCCGAGCGGCGCCTGAGCGCGTGGGAATGCTTAGTGGGCTTGGAATGAGACGCCTGGCGTGCATCGGGCTCGGACGGTGTCTGTAGAGAGCTCACCGCTCGACGCGCAAGCCAGGTGCTTCGGGCGCCCGCCAATCAGTCTCACGGGCGAGAGAGCGGAACGCGAATCGCCGAACAGCAATACACGTGGCCGCACTACTGTAGAGGCACGAACAGGTATGCAGATCGCGGCGCGCCGACAACTGGCACGGCGTCAGAGCCAATATTGACCAAGGGCTCTGCTGGCCTGCCCGACTTCTCGCCGAGACCTTCAACTCACCACGGCTGGCCATCGCGTGAACAGGCTCTGGCCTCTCGTTTTAACACAGCCCGTAAGGTGCCCCGCCGGGGTGCCGGTTCGTTTTCCGCCCACGAACATGACCTCGGAGAACGCATTAGCCGCCCCGGCGCTGACTCGATTCCGGCCGTATCGGCCATTTCGCTGGGGCGGCTTATGCGTTTCGCGACATAATCGCAAAAACTCGAGCCAGAGCTATGGGCGCCGAGTTCGCCACCCAATTTGTGTTAAAACGGAAGCAGGGCTTTTGGTTCGTTAACTGTAGACCACACGGACGCGCGGCCGGCGGCTGAGAATTCCACTCATCCCCTCTTCCTGGTCACTGACGGGAGCACTGGTCGGCGTGTAGACCCCAAGATGGCGCTGTTCGCGCCTCCCGTCCACCACTACCGATCAGGTGGCCGGCCTGGGTGCCCCCCAGGCGGGCGGGAAAGGGCGCAAAGCTCCGTTTCATTGCCTACCCCTGTAGTTTTGACATAGTGCTGGACACATCCCCCTTTTTCTTTTTCCGGCCACGACGACGCGCACCGGATTTTCAAAAAAGAACAGGACACAGTCTTAATGCTGTCTTTGCATCATCCTGCCTTCGGGCATTTTGGCCCAGAGTGCGCGTGGGGGGGCGAGAGCGGTGACACACCGGCCCGCGCGGCCCGGTGACCGCGGTGACCGGTGTGTGCTGTGTCTGTGAGCGCATGCCTGCGAGCGTGAGATACATTACAATCGCGGTTGTATGTTCTTCACCCCTCTGCCAACCCTCCGGCGGCTCTACCATCTCACTATCCGGTAGTCCTTCCACAGCTTGCCGCGCTGGCGCCACCCCGTGGGGTCGTTGATGTGCGAGAAGACGGGGTCGAGCACGCGCGCCGCGCCGTCCACCTCGTCGAGCGGCGGCGCCACCTGCGTCTCGTGGATGGAAGCGAGCACGCCGACACCGCCCGGCGCCATGTCCGTCACCCAGCCGGTGTCGACCGAGTTGATGAGCACGCGCGCCTGCGCCAAGTCGATGGCGGCCGTGCAGGTCAGCATGTTGAGCGCCGCCTTGGCCATGTTGGTGTGCGGGTGCGACGACTGCTTCTTTGTCACTGAGAATTTGCCCTCGAGCGCGTTCACGTTGACGATGTGCCCCCACCCCGAGGCGGCGTCGGGCGGAGCGAGCAGCCCGCGCAGCCGCGAGCAGAGGATGAAGGGCGCGACGGCATTTGCGGCGACCGTGTGCAGCATCTCCGACGTCCCGATCTGGCCGAGCTTGCGCGACCACGAGTTGATGGGGGAGAGGTCGAGCGGCTGCATCGACTCGTCCAGCCGGTCGGGCGGGAAGTGCTGCCCCAAGCCGCCGCCACTCGCGTGCACGCTCCCGACAGACGCCAGCCGGCTCGACGCGAGCTGTCTGGCGCGCCCGCCGTCCCTGCCCGCGCTCACCAACCCGCACCCCTCGCCGAGTGGACCCTCCTGGTCGGGGGCATTGCCTCCCTCGGCGGCGGCATCGCGGCCCTCCCCGCGCGCCTCTGCCGAAGAAGCCGCCGTCAGCAGCTTGCCCGGCGCGGAGGAGGCGGACTCTAGCAGCAGCTGGCGCGAGGCGGGCGGCAAGTCCCGCGCCGCGCCTTCCTCGAGACGGTCCATCGCCTCGAACCACTCGGGCGCGCGCGTTAGCGTCTGCGCCGCGTTGTTGATCAACACGTCGATCCGCTCGAAGCGGGCGTGCAGCGCGTCGCAGAAGCGCTCCGTCACGCCGAGGTCGCACAAGTCGAGCGGCCCGACCACCTCGAGCCGCCCCCTCCACTCCTCAAAGTCGGGCTCGCGACCGTACCGCGCCGCCGCGTCCGCCGGGTATCGCGTGGTCGTGAGCACGTGGCAGCCGCACCGCAGGAGCTTGAGGACGATGTGGAAGCCTACGTCGGAACGCCACTGGGCTGAGGGGACTGGGCCCCGCCCGCCAGGGAGCGGCGCCGCACTGCGCACCGATCCGCACGCGGCCTCCGGTCACCACCGCCACCTTCCCGCTCATCGGCGCAAGCGCGTTCCGCTTTGCAAAGTTGAGGTCCCCGCACCCGACGCAGAGCTGGTGGTAAAAGTGGTGGCCTCCGGCGAGCGCGCTCCCGCAGATGTTGCAGCTCTGCTGGAAGGAGCCGGGAGGGAGCGAGGCGGCGCGGCGCACAGCGTCGATGTCGACTTGCGGCGCGGGAGCAGCCGCAGCCGCAGGCAACGGCGCACGGGCGGCCACGGGCGCGTCGGAGGGTGCGGTTGCGGGTGGCGCCGCTGGCAGCGCGGCGGGAGTGCTCCCTGGCGTATCGAGCAGCGCTGTCGCCGGCTCACCTGCCTGAATGGCCATCCACGACTGGGATCGCTGCGTGTTGATGCCGGCAAATTTGGCCTTTCGCACGTGCCCCTCGTGGACGTCGTTGATCTTCTTGCTAAGCTTCTCGAGCTTCCGCAGCAGCTCCTTGTACTCGGACTGGCTCTTGAGGTGCTCGAGCACGTCGTCGGTCCCAAACGCCTCGCGCAGCACATGCGACCGGAACAGAACGGAACCCACCGCCAGCAGCTCCGCGTGCGGGGCCTCAGCCAGACTCTCTGAAGTCAGCGTGCGCAGGTAGGCGAGGCACTGTTCCATGCAGTCCACGCGCCGATCGTGCGCCAGAAAAAGAAATTCCCGGGCGAATTAGGTGCCCGGTAGGCTTGGCTGCAAAGGGGATTTTCGCGTTTTGTTTTTTATTCAGGGTTTTGCAACTGATTCCGTTTGCAACAAACGGAATCAAGAAAGAAAACATCCAAAAGCAGGCGGCGTCTCATGCTCGACCAGGATCGCCGTCCCGGTGCGAGAATGCAGCCGGGCTTGCCGTCGTCCAGCTCTTTTTGCTTCGGCTCGTCGTCAGCGACGCGCCAGTCCTGGCGCAGCCGCCCCGCCGTGCGGTCCACGGCCTTGCAGCCCGTCGACGCGCCCGACGACGTGACCGCGGCCGAGATGGAGGCCTTCATGGACCACATCCAGCCGAGCTTGTACCAGCCGCCCGACGACAGCGACATCGCCCATGAGTTCACGGCGTGGCTGGCGGCGCGCCGCGAGACGTTGCGGACCGCCGCCGGTGCAGGCCGCCCTCGCGACTCGCAGGCCGACGTCGCCGCACCCGACGCCGCCGGCGGCGAGGAGTCGCCCGACAACGAGACGGGGCGCGCGACTCCGCCCGCACCTGCGCCGGCGGCGGCGTCCGGCCGCCGGCGCCGGCGCAAGCCGCTCGCCGGCGGCGGCGGCGAGAAGGAGAACGCGGACGTCGAGATGGACGCGCTCATGGTCGAGCGGCCCCGGCCTGCGCAGACGGAGCAGCGCTGGCGCGCCGTCCTTGCCGCGCGCCACGAGGATTACGACCGGGAGCTCGAGAAGGACAACCCGGAGCGGCCGTGGCACAGGGTGCCACACTTCCAGGGCGACATCAAGGCGGAGTGCGAGCTGTGGGCGAGGGTGGTGCGCGCGCTCGGCGAGGCATACGCGCGTCACCACTGGGTCATCGACCGCGTCGAGTTTGACCCCGACCCCAAGAACCGCTCGCGAGCCGAAGCCACGCGACGCAGGCGTCACAAGAGGCTGCGGGAGGCGGCGAAGCGGGCGGAGGAAAAGGCCGCGGCTGCCGCCGCCGCCACCGCGACGCCGTCGCCCGCCGCCGCCGCGGCGGCGGCGGCGGAGGCCTCGGAGGGCGCGGCGGCGGAGGAGGAGCTGAATGCGGTGCGGCGAGCGCAGGCAGGAAAGACCGCTGCACGGCTGTTCGACGACCTGGAGGACGGCGAGGAGGAGGGGGAGGGGGAGGCGGCTCGCGAGGCGTCGGAGCGCACGCTATCCATCGCCACTGATGCCTTGCTGGGCGTTCTCGACGCGGCCGACGGAGGCACCGTCGAGACGAAGGACGCGTACCAGACGGCGGACAAGCCGCTGGGCGAGGGGGAGGCAACGGAGGCGGTCGAGAAGGACAACATCACCATCGCCTTCAACAGGAGCATCGTCCGCGAGGTGCGGCGGCTCCTGCAGACGTACGGCGGCGATCACAGGCCGCCGAGCATGGGCGCTGAGATGCACTACGAACTCGCTGCGATGGAGGGCCCGTACGCTGACCCGAACGCCTTCTCGTGCGACCCGGACTCGCTGTCCACGCAACAGCTCGACGCGCGTTTGCTACTGTGGTACCGGCAGTGCCTCCCCAAGCCGCCGCAATGGCGCGCCGACCCAAAGCTCAAGCAGCAGCCCTGGCGCGGCGCCGATGGGCAGGAGCTGCTGCTGCCGCAGTGCTGGCCGTCGCATTGGCTGACGCGCGCGCGGCTGCTCGGCGCGCGGCGCGGCGTCGCGCTGACGCTGCGCGAGGCGGACGCAGAGGCGCACGGCGAGGCGCCGCACGCGCCGCAGCTCGTCGCGGACGCAAAGTTCGCGTTCGAGGTGGCGCTGCGCGAGCAGCAGCCCGCAGGCGCTCTCTATGAGAGCTACCGCCGCCTAGCGGCGGCTCTCGCGCACTCGCGGCGCACTCGCGCGGGGCTCGCGCTCCGCCACCTGGCCCTTTGCCCGGCGTGCAGCGACGCCCTCTGCTTCCCGGCGCAGCACCTCCCGGCCGTGACGCGCTACACGCTGCCGCCCGTGGTGCAGCGCGCCGGCTGCAGCGATTGCGACTACTTGGCGATGCGGCGCATGCTCGCCGCCCGCACGTCGTCGTACAACGAGTGCACCGCGAAGGACGCGGCGGAGTGGCTGCGCGGGCTCGAGCAGGCTGACGCCGTCAAGCACGCGTGGGGCGTCGTCGTCGTCGACGCCATCAACCGCCCGCCCCACGCGGCGACGCGGCTCGCCATCATGGAGGGCACGTTCGACCACGACTCCTTTGCCGCGTTCCTGCGGGCGACGCCCGGCGTGGCCGTGCCCTATTGTGGGGCGCATGGGCCGCCGCGGTCCGCGGCGGACGATGCGCCGATGCCGGGCGCGCCACCGGGCGCGCCGATGCCGGGCGCGCCGATGACGGACGCGCCAATCCCGGGCGAGCCGCCGGCCCCGGCGGCGGCGGAGGATGCGCCGATGCCGGGCGGCGGGCAGGACGCGCACCGTAACGGCTGCGCGTGCCCCGGGGGCTGCCCGGGCGTCCCCTCGTTCCTCCCGTTGAATCCGTGCTGCGAGTGCGAGTAGTGAGTCTCCGTCGTCGCTTCCCACACTGCGCGGCGTGTGGGTGGGGGTCTCTGTTGATCACTGTACTGTACTCTCGCTCTCTCTCTCGCTCGCTCGCTCTCTCGCTCGCTCGCTCGCTCTCTCTCTCTCTCTCTGTGTGTGTGTGTGAGTGTGTGTGTGTGTGTGTGTGTGTGTGTGTGAGTGTGAGTGCGTGTCTCTCGCTGAGCTAATTCCTCTGACTCCCGCGCCCGATCCTTGGACCTTGTGGTTGCTGCGAAGTGCGCGAGGAGAGTGAGAGTCTCGTCGTCGTGTCGGGCGTAGCTGCTTTTTGGAAACATGTTTCTACTCGTTGGACCGGAGATGGGGGGGCAGGTGCACACCCCCTGCGCTGCTCAATCTCTGAGATGTTACTCCAGACACCGTACCGCCGTGTCTGTATCTCTCGATGGTCGTTCTCCCAAACATCTCCCGCAGCTCAAAGCGATCTCCCCCTAATCTCCACG
>NW_005199926.1:52720-147641 GCF_000372725.1 Emiliania huxleyi CCMP1516
GGCAAATCATATTATTTGGAAACGGGAGGGAGTTGGACCAAGGTTGTAGAGCCGGGAAAGTGGGGGTGGGAGTACAAGGACGCAAAGCGTAGAATGAGGAATTTCAGGTGAGATAGGGGGAACTCACATGGAGTAAATATTAGGCACGAGAGGGCACAAACACTTGGGAAACGTGGTCACCTTGGCGGGCAACAGCGCAAGAAATTCCTTTTAAGTGAGGGGGCAGGGTGCGCGCGCGCCGTCCTGCAGCGTCGCCGGCCAAAGAGCTCGGCTCCTCGAGAGAACCGACGGACGACGGACGACGATCGGCTCCTCAGCAGTGGGACGCCGAGCTGGAGGCTCGGCCGGGAGCTCGCGCGGGCACGTGGAGCTTTCCGCTCGGGCCAGCAGGAAACGGGCGCCCCGCACAGCGACGCCTGCCGTAGAGTGCCGAGAGCTCGGCTCGACGCGAGCGCCGAGGAGAAGCGATCGGCTCCGCAGCAGTGGGACACCGAGCTGGAGGCTCGGGCGGGAGCTCGCGCGAGCACATAGCGAGGTGCGTGCGCGGCGGCGTGACACAGGTGAGCGGGCAGCTGGCGCACATTTCGGCTGTGGGAGCTGCCAGGAGTTTGCTCTCTCCGTTCACACCCCTTTGCAGAATTTTTAGTAAGTGGGAAAAGAGGGAGAGGGGGTTGTGTTCTCTAGGCCCCTAAGGGCCCTACGCGCGGCGTGAGAGCTTGGAAGCGAGCTTTGCACGGCGATCGAGGATGGCGCGGTTCACCCCCTTCACCGAACGATGGAGATGCGTTCCGCGTGGTGTGACACAAACGAGAGGCGGGAGTGGGGAGGGTACGCGGTGCGGTCAACGCCCGAGCGTTGAGCCTTGCTGCACAAAATGGGCAGCCACAGCACTAGTAACGGTGAGGAGGATCCAAGCTGCAGGATCCAAGGGCCGGTCTCCCGGAAGGAGTGGCACGTATCTTCAGCCCCCCATCCATGCCGCAGGGACCCCCCAGTGTTCGCGCTCTGAACCTCGATCCAGGGCCCGACCCCGGGGTTGCATTTTTCTCAATCCACGTGCCTCTACACATCCGTTCACGTGCACGAGCTTCTTGAGCCACCCACCCACTCACCCACCTCACGGCCCGGCTGAGGCTTGGAACCACCCACACCGACCGACCCACCCACACCACCCAACCAACCCTCGAGAACCAACCAACCCTTCGGCCACGGGAGACACAAGCAAGGTAGCAAAGCACCCAGCCTCGCGCGCCTTATACAGCACAGCCTGACCCACAGCCGAGGTTTAGGGTTAGGGTTAGGGTTAGGGTTAGGGTCAGAGAGTTCAAGCCGTTGTGCAGCTCCTAAGAACGGGCCGCTTCGGGTCGGAATAGAGGAACCAGCGGTCCGTTGACGCGAGCTCTTGGTGAATGCTCCGAGTTCTTTGGGTTAGGGTTAGGGTTAGCAGGGTTAGGGATAGGGATAGGGTTAGGGTTAGGGTTATAGGGTTAGGGTTAGGGTTAGGGTTAGGGTTAGGGGTAGGGGTAGCTTGTTGTCGTCGCGCCGATAAGACAGAGACACGGGCAGCAGACGCGACCCAATCGACGCACCAGAGCATGGTTGGGCGTGTGAGCCGCCATCTTGGACTGTGAGGCGAGTATTTCCAACCGGGAGCTCGCCGCCGCCCCTAACACCGCCGCCGCCGCCCTCCCGAGGGCAGATAATAGCCCAAGTTGAAGAGTGCGCCCCGGCCTCGACATCTCGGCGGCAGAGGCGAAAGCGACGCACCAGAGCACGGCTGGGCGTGTGAGCAGCCGTGTTTGACTGTGAGGCGAATATTTGTCATCGGGAGCGCGCTACACCTACACCGCCGCCGCCGCCCTCCGAGGACAGGGGTGTGGTGTCGCGGGGGAAGGTAATTGCACCAAAGCCCGCGAAGGGTTGAGAAGGGGACTCGAGATTGGCCTTCGCCGCGTTTAGATACCGAGTCCATGAGTCGAACTGTTGTCGGCGGGCTGAATGTCGTTACACCTCTGTCGTTGGTCCCAGCCTTGGGTGCAGCGTGGTTGTGGGAGAGTCCTGCAGCCGGCCCGCGCGTGTGTCGCGTGGGTCCGTAACTATGAGCAAAACCACCCATACAGCGAACTCGCCCGAGCCGGGTTCGTGGATGGAGACTGTGTTCCTCCAGAGGGGAGAGCAGCGGCCGTGTCAGAGGCCGCGCCTCCCCCTAATGACTTCCCGCGAGGGGGGGCCTGGGGAAGCGCAACGACGGGGGACGTCGGGGCGGATCGCACAACCTCCGGGTTTTACAACCCGAACTGGCTCGAGTCGGATCCCAAGGGAATGCCCGAGCACAACGACCTTCTGAGGTGGGATACAGCGACATGGAGTGCGGCATCGCCCGTGGACTTCCAATCGCTGGGAACCCGGAAGAGCGCACCGACGGGAGACGTCGGGGCGAATCACACAACCACTGGGCTTGACGGCCCACCGGAGACACGCTCCTACGGAGCATCTGACTACAACGGCAACGCAGACTCTGCGGGCCACGCCGAGGTTTATACCGCGGGAGCGCACGTTCCTGTGGGCATGCACGAGACACACGACATTGGGGATGTCCCCGGCGCGGATTACGACTCCCGCCACACGGGTCGCGAGATCCCGACGCAACGGCACGCAGTGCCGCTTGCAAGCGACGGTATGTACGGCGCGCCCGACGAGGGCGCCCCTGAGCGAGAACAGTTGTGGCTGCAGAGCCAGCCGCCCCTGACTCCGCATGCCCTGGGCGACGGCATCCGGACGGGCGTTGTGACCGGCGGCCGTGCTCTCGACACACGGAAGCCCCCGGCGTTGGTCGGGGTGCACAAGCACGAGCCACGCCGCGGCTCAGCGAGCCCTCCGCAGCGGACTGCGGGGAGTGAGGTGGACGCGGAAGGACTCTACGTTGACATCCATGGCGCAGCCTACGCGCCCAAGGGACGGGCGAGCCGCGCCGAGCTCGAGCGGTCGCACCGCGCCGAGCTCGCACGAAGGCACGATTGCAAGACCAAATCGAACTCCTCCGCGAGGGGATCGAGGTATTCAAGCGGAGGGAGCGATCGCGAGCCCAGAGCCCGCAACCCGTGGAGCCCAGCACGAGCACAAGCACAGCAAATCTCAACAACCACCTCGGCGGCGGCGGCGCGCGGACTGCCCGCGCGCCGCCCCGGTGACGATGGGGGCCCCGCCGCAAACCCCGTGCACCACCTTCCCAGCGGGCGAGTCAACCAGCCCCGCGCGGCCGAGCAGCGAGCGCCTCCAAGCGCGGCCGCGTGCATCGCCGGTTAGGGAGACCGAGGGGCCGCTCTACGGCGCGGCGGCCCCCGGTGGCGGCGGTCGGGCCGGGCTCGAAGCCATATTCCGCCCGACCCCGCCGCGCGCCTCCCGCAACCCTGGCCCTCACCCGGCCACCCATCGGGAAACCCGCCCCGTGACCAGGTCAAGGAGATAATAACGGCCGCCTCTCGTCGTCGAGCTCGGCGGAGACGATGGTCGCCTCGCGTTTGAACCCCTCGAGCTGCTCGAGCGGCGTCGCACTCGTCGAGCGTAACAGCAGTCCGCCCTCGGATGACTTGTTGAGCGCGCCGTAGAAAGCCGCCCGAGCGAGGCACGCGGCAGCCGTCGGGGAGCGCGATCTAGGTCAGCTGGTGCCGTCGCGTGGGCACGGTGCGAGGAACGACATGCTGTGGCAACGACGAGAGCTGTGCCTCGAAGACGCGCGCGAAGCCGAAGGAAGGAGAGAGAGAAACGAGAAACATCAGACCAACGCCAACTCACACCACGCAGGCCACCCACCCACCCCTCGTGGAAGCCTCTCATGGTGGCGGCAGTCACAGCTTGGTGGCGTTCCGGTGGCTCATCCCAGCCTTCCAGCAGTCACAGCGTCACGACGCCGCGCGCTCCGCCGCTGCCGATGGGGTTGCTCGTTCCCGGCCACTGGTACTGCCCCACGGCCGCCGACTATGCCTCACAAATACAAGCAAAGGTTGGCTCGACGTCGCTCAAGGCCTGGGATGCGCTCCACCAGGACGGCAACGGCAACTTCTCGCAGGCCTTTCCCTACCTGGGCAGCAAGGTCACCCTGACTGGCCCTCCCGGCGCCGACGGCACGCGGCCTTTGCGCGTCGTTGAGACCCGGCGGTGCGAGAGCAGCGCCGAGCTCCGCCGCCGCTGGAGATTTGCTCTGATCCGCCACCCTCTGCGGCGGCTCGCGTCGGCCTACCACGACAAGGTCGTCATCGAGCGCTGCATCTACGAGCCGTTCAAGTGGGTGTGCGGGCTGCCGCCCGAGCGGCGGTGGCGAGCCTTCGTGGGCGAGGTGGTCGCGGGCCGCTTCCGCGACGTGCACGTGATCAGCCAGGCGGACGGCCTGCTCGGCAGCCACGTGCACACGCGGGAGATGCCGCTCCACGCGCTCATCCGCATCGAGCAGCTCGACGCGTGGTGGCCGTATGTGCTCAAGTGCAGCCGCTACCGGGGCAGCGCCTCGGAGGGCGCGCTGCTGCACGCAAACAGCAAGCCGGCAAACTACTCGGAGTACTTTCAGGACAAGGAGCTCCTCGCGCAGCTCATGCAGCACTCCCTGCGCGAGGAGCGGTGGTTTGGCTACTCGGCCGTGGAGGTGGCGAGCAGTCCGGCCGTGGCGCAGGCGGCGGCAGAGCTGCAGCGCCACCGCTGGTCCACCGGCGACTGGAGCCGCCACACGCCCCCGTCGCCCCTGCCGCCCGTGCACGACGACCCTCCCGCGGACAAGGGCCGGTGCGTTGGCAGCCGGCCGCTGCACCCGGGGAGCGTCCCGTCGAGCGGTGGCGCGAGAGTCTGAGCAGTGCGGGTAACCGGCTGACGTGAGGACGCGCTCGGCCATTGCCGCCTTCTTATTATGTGTTCGTGCCAGCACGGGCCAGTCCTCTCTGCTGTGCTTGTGGGTCTCAGACCGAGTGTCTTTATTAAATCCTCGAGGGATAATTTACCTATTATCGAAAGAAAGAAAGAAAAAACCCAAGAGAGGGGTTGGAGGGCGGGAGAATCCAAAAAAGCCGTCCAAAAAGCCACAAAAACCCAGCGAGCCTCCCGTTACGCGATTGCCGCGAAGCGCAGCATGATGCGTGGCCAGCTTGGGAGGCTGCCGCCGCTGTCAGAGGCGGCCGCCACTGCGAGGTCTCGAGGGCCGACCGGCCGGGCGAGCATCCGCGCTGCCGACGACGTGCTCGAGGCTGACCTTCAGAGCGACGAGATTCTCGCATGCTTTGAGGAGGCGCTCGGCGAACGGCAGCCAGAGATGGGAACGGATGCTGCAGCAGGGCGAGAGGCGAACGCCGAGAGTGCGGAGGCCGCACCGCGACTCGAGGCTGCAGCAGAGCAGCAGCGAAACCGCTTCGCTCGCGCGGGAGACGGCGCGTTTAGCCGCGAACGGGGCCATGCCAGACGAGTCGCCTGCGGCCGGGACGCCAGCCGAGACGGGTGCGGCGGCGGCGCCCGCGGTACAAGCCGGCGCGGCGGGCGCTGGGAGCCTATGCACAGAGGGCTAACGGATATTTTTTCGCTTCGCTGCGCGGCCTGGGAATAGGTAGGTAGGTGGGGCACGGAGCCTGGCGGTCGGCGCCCGCAAAAACCGGGCCCAAACCGGCATCGCTTGCCGCTTTTCTTCTTTTCTCCCGCGCGAGAAAAAGGCGAAGGCGCGAGGATGCGCTTCGCTGCCACGCTTCTGCGCAAGAGCCTCGGAAGCCAGCAGCAGGCGGTGCCGCTGCCCGACGGCGCGGCCTGGAAGCCTCAGTGGGTTGCTGCGGACGATCAGCTCCTCGGCGAGGCTCTCCTCCTCATCTCTAGCAGCAGCCTCGCAACTGATGAGCTCTCGGCCGAAGAGTTTGAGGAGCTTGTGGATTACTTCAAGGCAAAGCAGGCGCACCGCTCGCAGGACGAGATCAAACGGCGGATGACCGTGCTCGAGGCCGCCTTTGGCGGCGGCAGGCAGGACTTTGATGCGTTTCGGCAGGCGGCCACGCAGGCCGCCGCGGCAGAGCCGCCGAGAAAGCCGGCGGCGGTGGGGAAGAAGGCGGCGGCAAAGCGGGCTGCGTCGCCGGAGCCAATGATCTCGCCTGCCAGCACGGACGCCGCGCTGCCTCCGGCCAAGAGGGTGCGTGCGGCGGCCTCGGGAGGGCCCGCGAGTGCCAAGAAGGGAGGCAAGGCGGGAGGCGAGGCCAAAGGCAAGGCGGGGGGCAAGGCGGGGGGCAAGGCGGGGGCCAAGGCGGCGGAGGAGAGGGAGACGGCGACCAAGGCCGCCGCGCCGATCGCCGTGGAGCGCAGCACCGGCCGCGTCCGCACCGCCGTGCAGCGGCTCGGAGTCGGCGACGGCTTCCTTCTCGGCAGAGCGAGCGACTGGACGGGAGGCAGTCGCTCGCAGCCGGAGGCGACCCCGTCCGCGTCCGCAGCGCCGGCCAGTAATGCGTCGCGGAAGCAGGCCGCGGCACAGCGGGGGCGAGCGCAGCTGCCGCGCCGCCCGACGGTCGACGAGGTGGCGGCATGCGGCGCGGCGGCGGAGGCGGCGGCGGAGGCGGCGGCGGAGGCGGCGGCGGAGGCGGCCACAGAGGCGGCGGCGGCTCCCCAGTGGCAGAGCCCGCCTCGCGCCGCGGGGAAGGGGGCCCGAAGCCCGGCCGGCGGCAGGTCGGCGCGGGCGGGACGCGGAGCGGGAGGCGCCGGTTCGAGCAGCCCCCCTCCTACGCCGGCGTCGATGGAGGTGGAGGAGGCGGAGCTACGGGAGGCGATCAGCGAGGCGGCCTCCGCGGCGGTGCGGGCTCCTTCGGCCTGGTCGCCGGGGGCGCGCCCTCGCTCCGCGGTCTCAGGCAGCGCCGCTGACGCCGCCGACGCCCCTCCGACCGCCTCTGTTCCGACGGCGGCGCCGCTGCGCGACGAGGACGGCTTCCCACTCGAGCCAGAGCAGGTGGCGCCGCTGCTGCGAGCGGCGCGGCGAGGCGCGTACGCGCGGCTCCTCGCGCCCGCCGCCGAGTCGGGCCTCCTCTCGCACTTGCACGCCGCGGCGCGCGACGACTTGCGCGAGATCCTGCTGCGCACCGCGGGCGGCCTCGAGAACTCGACGGCGCTGCTGCTCGGGCCTCGCGGCGCCGGCAAGCACCGCGTGCTGTGCGAGACGCTGGCGGAGCTGCGCGGCAAGAGCGGCGCCGCGGGCGCGGACTTCCTCGTCGTCGACGTGTCCGCGGTGCTGATGACGGACGAGGTGTCCACCCTGATGGGCATCGCCGCGCAGCTCAACCTGACGGCGCAGATCCACATGAGGAGGTTTGGCTCGTTCGCCGACGGGCTGAGGCACATGCTGCACTTGCTGCGGCGCTCGCGGCCCGGCTCGCAGGGCGAGGGGCAACGGGAGGGGCAGGCGCAGCCGGTGTGCTTCGTGCTGCACAACTTCGAGGACTTTGCGCTCCGCCCAAAGCAAACCCTCCTCTACTCGCTCTTTGACCTCTGCCAGACGGACGACGCGCAGATGGCCGTCATCGGGCTCACCTCGCGCGTCGACGCGCTCGACCTGCTCGAGAAGCGGGTCCGCTCGCGCTTCTCGGGCCGGCAGCTCGCCCTCTCCTACCTCCCGACCGTCGCCGACGCGACCTCCCTCCTCCGCCGCGCGCTGAGCGAGCCCGTCCCCGCCGAGGCGAAGAGCGTCGACGGCCGCCTCGTGCGCCCCTTCCACGGCGCGTGGGCGAGTGCGGTCGACGAGCTGTGCGCCGCCCTCGAGGCCTCGCCCACCCTCGAGCGGCTCCTCTGGCACGGCCTCACCCCGCGCACCCTCCTCGCCGGCCTCAAGCTCCACCTCGCCGCCCTCAGCCCCGCGGCGCCGCTGCCGACTGCCGACGGCGTCGAGGCGGCGCTCGCCCGAGAGCTCCCTCTCCCGGTGGCGGAGGCGCTGCTCCCCGAGCTCTCCGTCGTCGAGCTCCTCCTCCTCCTCTGCCTCCAGCGCCGTCTCGACACGGACGCGCCGCCGCCGCACACGCTGCGCGCCGTGCTCCGCGAGTACCACCAGTTCCTCGCCGACGCGCCAGAGGCGGCGGCGCAGTACGGGCTGCCGCTCCCTCCCCTGACCAAGGCCTTCGAGCACCTCCTCGCCCTCGGCCTCGTCGCGGCCGACCGGCGCTCCCCCGCCGGCGCCGCGCCGTCGGCCGTCGCCGCGCGCGCGGCCGCGGCCGGGACGAGCGCGCTGTCGCTCGACAGCCCGGCGCTGGTGCTCCGGCTGTCGCCGCGCGCGCTCGAGTGCTACGTACGCGACGCGGCCGTCCTCCCGACGCACGTGCGCCGCTTCGGCGTCTCTTGGCTCAAGTGAGCGGGAGGGGCGTCGGCGGGGGAGGGGAGGGGGGCGGGGCCAGGTCGGCCAGGTCCACTCTATCTACCATGTCCACGATGGCTTTCGCGTTGCACTGATCGACATCGATGTAGCAAAACGTGAGTGCAACGAGACAAGTATAGATGGTAATGTTCTGTCGTAATGAGTGCGCAGACACCGCTTTGACCTTATTTGTGGGATGCGCCGGACTGTGTGGACTGTGTGTCAGCACATCTCCGAGCTCGAGCATGTGAGTCGTGGCCTTGGAGCGGCTGCGGGGAGCACTTGGAGCACTTGGAGTGCAGCCAGCAACCGCACATCCAGGGCCGGGGAGCTAAGAAGCGCACCAGCCGCCTCTTAAAAATAATTCTTTTCAGGCCTTTTGGCGTCAGGCTTTCACTCACGTGCCTGACGCCCGAGCCGATATGAAGGCCGCCTCCCTCCTCGCGTCTGCGCACGCGGCGGCCAACAAAGCCGCCAACAAGGCGCTCGAGCATGCCATGCCCACTCCCAGCTTCTCCATCGCCGACTTGGTCGACGAGGTCAGATCCCTCCGCGAGCAGAAGGCCGCGCTCGAAGGCGAAAAGTCTCTGCTCGAGTCGCACGTCGGCTTGCTGTCGCAGCAGCTAATGCTTCCGCCGGGCGAGCGAACCGTGACCGAGGCGCCCGACACCGGTGCGTCAAAGCCGCCAAAGTCACCGGATGCCGAGAGCGCAGAGCCGTCGGACGAGAGCAGCGTCGAGCAGCTCTCGGCTGTGCGCGCCGCCCTCGACGCTGAGGCAGACGCGGGCATCGCGGCGACTCTCGCGCTGGGCTCAGAGATTCGCGCCGCCGAGGCGGACGCCGAGGCCTCGCGCCGCCGCGTCGCGAGCGCCGAGGAGGAGCTGCGGCGCAGCGTCGAAGAGCTTGAGGCGGAGCTCGAGCGGCTCGCGGCGCGTGAGCGGCGCGCCGTCGCTTCAGCGGTGAGCGCGGAACGCAGGCGCGCGGCGCAGGCGACGGCCAGTCTCGAGGAGGCGCTCGGCGCGGCGCAGGACGCGCTGGCTCGGCGCGAGGAGGCACTAGATCTCGACGGCGGAGGCGGGTATGGAGGCGGGTACGGCGGAGGCGGCGGCGTGGACCAGGAGCGTCAGCTACGCGCCGAGTGGATGGCAAAGTGCGAGCACCACCGCGCGCGCAGCACCGCGCTGCAGGAGGAGGTGGCGGCACTACGGGCTGCGCACGATGACGAGCTGCGGCGAGAGCGATCGCGCGCCGAGGGCGCTGAAGGGAGGCTTGCGCAGGCGGAGGCGGCGGCGCGGGCGGCGGGAGCGACACGCGCGCAGGCGGAGCGGCAGGCTGCGCAGCTGTCGTTGGATTTCAACGCGCAAGTGCACGAGCTCGCCCTGCTGCGGCAGCGCGCCGAGAGGGCGGAGCAGCAACTGTCGCGCCACACGGTGGAGAAGTGCACCGCACGGCAGTGGATCGTCAACTTCGTTGAGAACGAGGCGGCGAGGCCGGAGCTGCTCCGGCTGATGGCGACGTGGTGGGAATTTAGCGAGGAGGACTTGGTCCGGGTCGGCTTGCGAGCCGAAGCGCTGCCGCCGTCGCCTTTCCGACGTCCCTCTGACGGCTCGCTGCTCGATGCATTCGAGAGCTTCCTGACTCGGGAGTCTGGCGTGGAATAGAACTAGACGTTACCTCCCGCCACACCTCTTAAAAGATCGCCTGAACTACTGAGCGCTGAGCCGTATATTAAGAGAGAGTCTCGTTTCGCTCGCAGAGGTAACACAGAGCGCGCGAGAGGTGAGGCGGTAAAGTCTGAGAAGACGGGGGCCCACCGCCCCCACGGCGGCCGTCGGGGCACGGCGCACGGGCAGCGGCACGGCCGCGCCACGCGCTCGACCTCGAGCCGATTTGTTTCGCCGTCACCAGCCGGCGACGTCGCTCACCTTTCTGCTTTCAGGCCCCTCACCACATGCCCTTGCCGGAGTTCTTATCCATGAAGGCCTTCACCTCGGAGCGAGTGGCCCATGGGGGTACCAGCCCCTTGCCAGCCAACAGCGCGTGCGGGATGTCAATGGCCTGCTGGCGATCGCGGATGCCGCGCAGGATGCACTTGAAGGTCTCCTCGATGCTGAGAGCAAAGCATGCCCACAGAATGATGCCGAAGAAGATCGTGCCTGGGAGAGCGATCATGTCGCAGATGACGTTGAAGCCTGGCACAAAGATGAGGAAAACGGTGATGCTCATGCACGGGACCCACAGCATGTAGAAGACGCCGTTGCGCTGTCCGGGGCCGTCGGGACCATCGCGCGGCTCAACCCAGAATGGCGCCTCACCGCGAACGCCCAGAAGCCGGAAGAGCTCGACAAAGACAAAGAGCATGAAGCCCGCCGCGTTGGAGCGCTTCACGCCGAATCCCTCGCAAGAGAAGTATGGGGACATCGTCGGCTTGTCCTCGCCCGTCCAGCAATACTCGAGCTGCCCCTCGTCCTGCTCTGTGCACGGCTTCAGCACCTCCACGCCGCCGTACGTGAAGGTCACACCGCTTGCAGGGTCGCCCTCGTAAGACCAGCTCTTGCCCTCGAAGTTGTCCTCCTTGGGGTAGAGGTTGCCCGTCGTGCCGCGGTACTCAAAGTCGTAGTGGCCGACGTCCGCCAAGTCGTAGGCGGCGTTGTCCTCGGGCACGTACCCAAACTCCGAGATGTCGGCTGCCGACCCCCACTGTTCGACGCCCGGGATGGAGAAGCCAAAGCCATCCTCGCCGAAGGCGAAGGCCTTCGGGCACTTGCAGTAGAAAGCCCGCTCCTCCGGCAGGCCATCCTCTCCGCGCGCGCGCAAGCAGGGGATGTCGCCACCCGCAAAGACGGTCTTAAGCGAGTCCGATTCCTCGAGGTGCGTCCCGCTGGACAGGGTTCCCTACAGGCAGGGACGACGTCAGCTGGGCTGGGGCTGGGCACAGCCCCTCGCTCTGCGTCGCGCACCATGTGGCTGTGATAGACGAACCAGAAGGCTCCCGGCACGAGCAGCTGGTAGTAGGCCAGGAAGGGAAGGAAGCGCAAGTAGAAGGCCAAGTCTGAGATGACGAAGCCTACCGCCTTCTTGCGCGGCGGAATCTTCATCTGATAAGACTCGCCCTCTTCCCACGCGATCGATAGGGACGGGATGTCGTGCGTGAAGTTCTTGGCAAAGAGCGCTGGCAGGTTGTTGATGGGCTTTGGCAGCCCGCAGAAGGTGCACGTGGAAAACATGAATCCCTCTGCCGCCTTCACGCCGAGGTAGAAGAGCAGGTACTTTTGCAAGTTACCAAAGATCTTACGGCCCTCCTGCACGGCGGCGACGATGGTCGTGAAGTTGTCATCCATCAGGACGACATCGGCGGCGCCCTTGGCGACGCTCGTGCCCGCGATGCCCATAGCAGTACCGATGTCGGCGATCTTGAGCGCGGCGGCGTCGTTCACGCCGTCCCCAGTCATGGCCGCGACGTGGCCCTGGCGCTGCAGCGTCTCGACAATAGCCACCTTGTCGGTCGGCTGGGCACGCGCCCACGTGACAGTCTGGCCCACCATCTCGCTCATGCGTGCCAGCTCGGCGAGCTCGATGCTAGTGATCGGCTTGCCCTTTTCGGGCGTGCCGAGGACGGGCGATTCGGTGGGCTGCTTCGGGTCGCGGTGCAGGTCCGCGCACTCCCTGGTCTTGGCGAGGGCCTGCGAGTCGGATGCGTCGCCGCTGATGATCGAGATGTTGCGCGAGATGGCCATCGCAGTCGCCTTCTGGTCGCCGGTAATCATCACCACCGACACGCCCGCCTTCTGCACGAGCTCGACGGACTCCTTGACGCCGTCGCGCGGCGGGTCCTTGAGGCCCATCATTGCGGTGAAGGTGAGCGGGTAGGTCGTGTTGCCCTCGAGCAGGTAGGTGAGCCGCTCGTCGCCGTCCTCCATCTTGCCGAGCGCCTCCGCCTCGGCGGCGGTCAGCGGGCGCATCGCGACGAGGATGACGCGAAGCGCCTTGTCGGCAAAGTCCTTGTTGGCCTGCTTGAAAAGGGACTGGGCGTCGGGCGTCTCGTTCTTCGCGCCGCTCGTAATTTTGAGCGTGCGTGCGTCGCCCATCTCATTCTTCTCCGGGCAAGTCGGCACTGCGTGCACGTACGGCATCAGCCGGTCCGGTGCGCCCTTGAGGATGGCCATGTGCGTGGCACCAGGGACGATCACCATCCCGCTGGCATAGAAGCCCTCGCCCTTGCCACTGGGACAGTGCGGTAGAGCAGGGAGTGAGAGGCTAACTCGCATGTGGGAGTGCTCTCCAACCTCTCCTTATGTTGCGTGCCGCCGGTCCTCTCTCACACACACACACACACACACACACACTCACCTGAGCTCGTGGACAGTGCCCATCATCTTGCGAGAGCTGGTAAAAGGGACGCCGAGGTGGTGGACAGAGGGGTACTTGTCGCGCATGGCCGGGAACTTGGCCTCGGGCAGCCCCTTCTTGTTCGGATCGTAGATCTGCCCCTTGGCTGCCGCGACAACGAGCGCCTTCTCGGTCATATTTCCAACCCCCTTCCACTTTTGGGGCACGTCCTTGCCCACGTCACCCTCGTCGTCCAGCTCGAAAGCGGCGCCGTCGCAGTTGAGGTAAGCGGAGAGGAGCGCGCAGTGCACGTCGGCTGCCTTCTCGCAGCCGTTGCCTCCGCCAGCAGGCCCGGTGCTCATGCGAGACGCAGCCGCCGACACGCGCAGGCTGGCCGCCGTCTTGCGCGATGCCGCCCCGCCGACGGTCGATGCTCCTTCCGCCAGCACAAAGACACCTCCGCGCGGGTCGAAGCCGCGGGTCGGCCTGAAGTCCCAGCAGTTGACTTGGCACTTGCCCTTGACGTTGATGACGGTGGCCATCTCGGTTGCCGTCATCTCGCCCTCCGTGAGGGTGCCAGTCTTGTCGGAGCAGATGACGGTGCAGGAGCCGAGGGTCTCGACGGCGGTGACCTTCGTCACGCGAGCGTTGATCTTTGCCAGGATCAGGGCGCCGCGGGTGAGCGACGTGGTCACCATGAGAAGCAGCGTCGTCGGGAGCATGATGGTCCCGATGGAGAGCGCCGAGAACAGCGCGTCGATCATCTCGTCCATCGGGCAGGTGGAGAGGCCGCCCGGGTACTTGTCCTTGGTGCAGTAGTTGACGGTCACCTCGTACCAGGTCATCATGATGATGAGGATGACCGAGATACAAATGATGACGCCGCCGATCGTGTCCATGAGCTTCTGCAGCTGCGACCTACCAGAATCTTGGCCCTTGAGCCGCGCCGCGATCTTGCCGATCTCGGTCTCGAGGCCCGTGCGGATGACGACGGCCTCTCCTTTGCCGCCGACGACAGCGGTGGAGGAGTAGACGAGGTTGTCGTGGAAGGAGGCGGTCGGGTCGTCCGCTGCTTCGAGCTTCTTCGTCTTCTCGTGCGGCTCGCCCGTCAGGGTCTTCTCGACGGTCTGCAAGTCCTCCGACATGACCACCCGCGCGTCAGCCGGGACGGTATCGCCCGAACGCATAATAATGACGTCGCCAGGGACGATGTCGGGCACCTCGATCTGACACTCCTTGCCGTCGCGGCGCACCGTCGTCATCTGAGCTCCCTCCTTGAGCAGCTCGGCGAGCGCATTGGCGGTATTGTACTGCCCACGCGCATTGAGGATGGTGACGACGAGGATCACGGTCGTCACAACGGTGATCTTAACACAGTTCTTGATCTTCGGGTGGCCATGGGATGCAATATCGCGCTGAATGTTTAGCACGGTGAGGATGAACAGGGTAAAGAGGATCAGAATCAGCGGTTGGTAGAGCTGGCGGCAGTAGATGACCCAAAAGGGCGTCGGCTTGTCGGTGCCCAGCTCGTTGGCTCCAAATTTTTTGAGGTTGCGCGTCACTTGGCTGGACGTGAGGCCGGTCTTTGTCGACTCGCAGCCAAACTCGTCGCACACCTCCTCCAGCGGCTTGAGATGGTAGCCCTCCTTGTTGAACTGCATCGACACCTCCCGCGCGATAGCCTTGACCTGCTTGCGGTTGCTCTTCCGCACCTCCTCCACCTGCTCGGCGTAGGTCATGTGCGGCGCCATGGCCTGCCTGATGGCATCGCGCATGGGCTCCTCGAGCAGGTGGTGCTTTGCTCCCTGCATGATTCCGCTCGCTGACTCAGTGCCGCTGTCCCAGGCCTTTGAAAGCGTGTGCAACACCGCATCCTTACGCGGCGCATGGGCTGGAGTCTCCATCTTGCGCTCGGGTCACTGACGCGGGAGGGAGAAGTGGGCGAGTGAGAAGCGGCAATGCGGATATGGGCAGGGTTAGCGAAAAGGGCCAGCGGGGTCACCAGCCCCAGCGCGTTGGAGCCCCCGCCGACGTGCGTCCTCCAATGCCGATGACAAGATCCGTCGGCCCGGGGGAACGGTCCCCCATTTGTACTGCGCTGGATTTTTAATGTAGTACCAGTGCTTACTGGGAGAAAAGCAAAAGCAGGACCTAGGCCTGGAGTGCCTTACGCTCTCTCAATGTACACGTTCTGGGTGTGATTTGTTTGGGTGGAATCAACAGATTGCGCTTAGTTAGGCACTCACTCGCGAACTGATGATTGTTGCTCATGGGAGACTCAGACTCAAGTCCTCCTCCGATGGGGGGCACACGACTCGCGAGATACATAGGGTGGCGCTGGGGGGCGGGCTCTCTGCTCCCCGAAGACTCCACCTCCAGCCGGCGGCCCGCGGCTGCCGTTGATCACGCTTTTTCCACGGGCCGTGTGGAGCGAAATCATTTCTGTTGCATGTTCGTCTTCGGAAGTGTGTGTGAGCTCAGCTGTGACCTGTGATTTGTGAAGGATCGGCTCGCAGCTCGCGGCCAGATTTTGTACCTAGGTACTCTATCCCTCTGAGCTCTGTGTGTCGGAAGCGCGTGGCCGTGGGACGGTGTGTGGGAGACGGTGGGAGACGGGGCCGAGAGCGGGCGGAGAGGGTCAGGGACCGGCGCTCGATCTGTGTGTGTGTGTGTGACTGTGTATGTGTTGCGCGTGTGGGTGTGCCGTGTGCGCCTTGTCGTAAGATGAGAGAAGTGTGTGTGAAGAGAGAGCGAGAGACACAGATTTTGTGTATACTCCTCCTGCCACACACACATACAGGTGTGCACAGACACACACACACCACACAGCAGCCTCCACCTACCTACGGCCGCCGACATGCACCTCGCGTCACGCACCCTCCTGATTCGCAGTGCAGCGTCAGCCCTCGTCCGACGAGCCTACGGGGCGTCGAGCTGAAGATCCCACGGCAACGAGGCGGGGCTGCGGGCCGCTCTTCTGGCGGGCCCAGCAAGCGCGCGGCGAACGACGAAGCGATTCTCTGGCCGTAGGGTATATACGAGAGGACGTACCACGCCTGAGGCGGGCAATAGGGCGAGATGACGGCGATGGACCCGCCATGCCGACCCTCTGTCCCGCTCGCCATTGCGGCAAACTGCACGATGACGCTCACGAGCACAAGCAGCGCGTTCTGCAAACCGACCGCACCTACAGAGACGCCTTCCCTCGGAACGGGCGGGCTGGTGAGCGGCGGCGCCGTGGCCCTTCCGCACTGACGAGCGTCGCCACCATCGCACCGATGTAGACCAGCGCCGAGGCGGCCCGGGTCGGGTGGCTCATGTTCTTGATCTGCCGCTTTGGGCCGAGAATGAAGCCTGTCGACAGGAGAGAGAGCACGTTGCCGAGCGTGTACCTGACGAGGAGGGCGCGGGGCCTGTCAACTAGCGCGCCGGGCTGCGCCCAGACGCCGCAAGCGCACTTCACGGCAAACGGGCCTGGCCTTCCACCGATCAGCTGCGCGACGGAAAAGACCGATGTGATCGAGATTGCGACGCTGATGCAGAAGCAGATGGCAAATGCGTATAGTCGCTGCTGGAAAGTCATGCTCGGACAGACCTGGTCGACCAGCTCCTCGCGCGCTGTTGGAGGCCCCACGCCGGCGGCCTGCCGCGCACGGTCCCACAGCGACGGCGAGGGTGGCACGCCATCAAAGGTGCGCGGCGCCTCAGCGTCGTGAGCGACGTAGTTCTGTGACCGAAGCTGATCGACGAGCTTGCCAAAGGCAGACATTCCCTGACCGTCCGGTCGTCAGTCAGTAGGTCTTTTCACGGGCAGGGAGCGCACCCGCTCTCGCCGTATTACGGGCGAGGGCGGCGAAAGTAGAAAAACGCTGGCCCAACAAGAATTTCGCCTGCCAGGGTGGAAAGTGTCCGCTACAACACGGGAGGGAGGAAGGTAAAAGAAAAAGCAGCGCCCGATGACGCGCGTGACGTACTCGATGAAGGTCGCTTTGCTGCTAGCGACGCTGCCGCGCGCGACGGCCGCGCCGGTGGGGCGCGGCGGCGCCTCGGCAAACGAGTGCAACCCGTCTCGCGGGTGCACCGTCTGCGACTCCTGCTGCTCCGAGTACATCACTCTTCCGGTGCTGTGCGACAAATGCGTGGCGGATCACTGCCACCGTGGCTCTCTGCGTGACAGCGAATACGAGGAGAGGGAATACGCTTCCAGCCTGGGCTTCTGCTCTGACCAAAACCCGGCCTGCTCCGGCTGGGCCAAGCAGGGAGAGTGCCAAGGCCCTAATGCGGCGTGGCTAGCGGTGAGCTCTTGCCGCTTTAGAGCAGGACACTGCAGTTTGCTCGAGGCAGTTCGTTCTCGTAAGAAGGAATTAACTTTCCTAGGTGCACTGCCCGCTGTCGTGCGGAAGCTGTAGCCACCGCTGCGCTGACATGCACGATGACTGCGCGCAATGGGCGCGGCGCGGCGAGTGTCAGACGAATGCAGAGACCATGGTCCGCAACTGCCCAACCTCTTGTGGCATCTGCACCCCCACCTGCAAGGACATGATGCAGAGTTGCGTCCGCTGGGCGGCGGAGGGCGCGTGCAGTGACAACTCCAGTTACATGCTTAAACTATGCCCTGTCGCCTGCGGCGTGTGCGACCTCGAGTGCAAGGCGCGCCGCCTGACGCCGCACACCTGCCGCCGCCAGCCCGACTAAAGAATTGAGGTGTGGGCGCAGGATCAGCGAACTGACTGCCCTGGGTGGGCTGCTGCCGGCGAATGCGAGAGGAATCCCGGAGCCGTCCTCCCGTCCTGCCCAGACTCATGCGACGTGTGCGGCGCTCGCCACTGCGCCGACACCAACGCGACTCTCTGCTCAGAACTCGGGGCACAGGCGCTCCTCAACAGTAATTCAGAGGGAGCCGCGCAGCCCGTGCCTCTTCAGCCACCGCGGCCTCAACATAGGCCTGCATGGCCGATCCAAAGACTGTGCTGCCGCTGTGCCCTCGCACGTGTGGCATCTGCTCGGCGGTTTGCTACGACCGGGACGAGGCGTGTCAAGAGTGGGCAGCGGCCGGACGTTGCTCGGAGAAGGGAATGCTCAAGCAGTGTCCGCAGGCAAGCCATCCCGGGGGATCCTCCCCGCCTCACTCACTGGACATTGCGTCCCACTCACTGGTTACTGCGCACGTCGGTTTACAGAGCTGCTCGATTTGCAACGAGCTCGAGAGCTTCAAGAAGGGGATACCTCGCGGCGATATACAGTACGATGAGCTCTGACGCTGGCTATGGACTGTGCGAGAGGCGCTCGCCTGTATCATTTTATGTGTGCGAGTTGCATGTATACAGTGGTGAGATGGTGCTGCGTGTGCTGCGTGTTGCTGTTTCGGGGTGTGGTGTGTGCGGGATTTTTGTCAAGTTTCGAGGGAGAGGGTGTCTTTGGGGCCTGTGAGTGTGCTGGAGCGTACTGACGCGGGAGTAGATGCTTAGCTGTGCGAGGGGTGCCTGGGTGGAGGTGCGTTTTCCTTTTGCATTTTGGCCGAAAGGGGATTTGTCTTCCCGCGCGAGCGACACACAAAAGAGAGAGACAGAAGAGAGAACCCTGCACAAAAAGAGCACATGGGCGGGGACTGGCTCCTGTTTACCCATCTCCTAGTAGAGGTGTTCGTTTTATCTATTTATTTAGTTCTCGATCTCGATGACGATCGTGTGCTCCGCCTCCAGTCCGCACATTAAATGCGCTCACACACGGCGACTCGTGGGATGACACAGCACTCTCAAGTCTCATAACTCAGAAGCCACAAGCACAACCCCGCCCGACCGCCGCCGCCGACAAGCGACATCTTACTTCTACCAAGGGAGATGATGTGACCCCCCCCCCTTTCCCATGCGGTCCCCCAATGAACGCCTGTGAGCGAGGGCGAGACAGTAGTGGGTCCCTACCTCTGCTCAACAACAGACACGTGTTGCGGTCTCTTCTCGTACTTCCGACACAACCATTTCGGACAAGCTTCTGCCCGCGAGTAACCTGCACGTGGCGATCGGTCCAGCGCCGCGAGAAGCGACTCCAGTGGCGCATGCATCGGGGGAGTTGCTCTTTCATTTTACAGCTGCGAGTACCTGAGCGGTCGGTAGCAAGCTGGTTGCAAGCGTATGATTGTGCGGTATGGCTGGGGAGAGGAGGCCGCAACGGAGGCAACGTTTCGGGACGAGAGGGATTGGACGGCGTGCACCCGGTCCGGTACTTCTTCTTCGCGAACTGCTCGAGCGCGACGTCCCTGGCTGTTGCCGAGCCCCCTGCGGGGTTCACGGGGGGGGGGAGCAGCAGAGATGGATTGGTGAAGGCTGCGTGCGCGACCGTATGCTTCCTCAGTGGTGCACCGCCGGCCGAGCTGATGGCGACGAGGATGCTTACGAGGACGAGGACCAGCAGGAGGACGGGCATGTCCGCGCAGCTTGTCGCAAGCGGCGAGGCCGAGAAGAGGAGCGTGACCTTCGGTGACCAGACTAGCGTTCCGTTGACGCCGACATACGATCCGTTGAGCGGCAGAATGCAGGTGTGTTTCGCCACTCCCTGGATGAGGTCACCCTCGATGTCCTTGGTGTGCGCCTGGTGAAGCTCGAACTCCTTCATCTGCTGCAGTTCCTGCTTCTCCGACTCGCTCAGACCCACGATGAATGCTCGGTCCTCGTCTTGCATCGTAGATTCATACGCCATCCACCGGTCGGCCTGCGACTCGCCTGAGTAGTCTAAGGGACGCGGGGCGAGACATGGCCAGTGGCGTGGCGGTAGTGAGCACTGCCGCAACGGTGATGGGCCAGCGGCAATGGTGTCTACTTGGAGCGCGACGGCGGTGGGTGGACGGAGAGGCCAAAGCGAGGGTATATGAGCACACCGTACGATAGTAGTTCTGGAAAAGGTGGCGCTCCGTCATCTTCCAGGGGATGGCGTGCTGCACCACAGAAAATCGATTTCATTCGAGCAGGCACCCAACACCGTGATAAGAAAAAACAACACTTCACATACCGCACCAAGTGCTCCACTAGCAGGAGAACTAGGAGAGCGCAACCAGTAGGAGGCCCGCGCCTGCCCCCGTGCCGCCGGGTGCAACTTTGTCCTATACGAGAGGGGAATCCCTCGCTGGGACCCTGTCGTGTGGGTGAACCCTGCCCAGCCCCCCTCCGTGTCGCGATGCGCTCCCCGCTCCCGTTCCCCTGTGTCCCTGATCGTCCTTACAAGATCCTGCTCGCGCAGGTGGGGACCCTGTCCTTCTCCCACCCCTTGTTTGGTGTGTCCGTTTTATTTATTTATTTATTTGCTCCAAGTGCATACGGCCACACCCAAGAGCCACTGAATGTGCGATTACAGCGGTGCTGCTTCAGACGGTGCCTTCGCCCGGACGCGATCGCGCTCGGACTTGGTCAGCGCGGGTTGGAGCGGCTGGAGCTCGGCGCGTGTCTTGACCTGTGGCGTCCGCGGCACCTTGCTCCGCAGAGCGAACACCTCGTCGGCCGGCGCGCTAGAGCCCGGTCGCACGACCGGCGGTTCGGGGGGCGGCAAGGGCTGGCTCGGTGGCGGTGGGCGAGACGGTGGCCGACTGCTCGGCTGGGAGGCACCAGCAGGTGGCGGCGGCCGCACCGAGCCAGGCGTGGCGGGCCTCTGCAGCGGCTCGTCCGAAGAGTGGTACCGACGCACCGGCATTCCCCGCGCGGTTGCCGCCTGCGCAGCGGCAGCGCGCCTTGCCGCCTCGGCCTGGTGCGGGTCGTTGTCGTCGAGCCTCGCCGCCTCGCGCTGCGCGTCGGCGAAGCCGGCAATGTAATGCGAGCAGAGCAGCTCCTCGCCGGCGGCCCCGTCGGCAGCCGAGAGGTCGAGTGGCGACTCGGCAAACAAGTCCACCTGCAGGCGGAACAGCGCGGCTTGAGTGGGAGGACGACAGAAGCGCTGGGGAAAGTGGAGTGCCCTGGGTTAAGGATGCTCTCGTGCCTCGTCGTCATCGACATCACCCTCATCCTCCGCGTCCTCCTCCGCGTCGTCATCCTCGTCATCCGAGGCGGCGCCGTCGTCTGCCGGCGGCGACTCGAGCTGCTCAAGGATGTAGTTGATCTGGCGCGCAAGCGTGTCGTCTGAGTGCTCGATCAGCGCACGTAGCGAATCTGGTAGGCCAATCTCCGCCGCGTGCTCCTTGAGCGACGAACGGACAAGGATAGAGTACAGCGTGCCGTTGACGTACGTGCGCACCTAGGCGTGGGCAAGGTGGGCGTGAGCCCTTGAAAGGCAATGCCGCTAGACACACCGCAAGACCTGCAGCGAGTCCGACTCCATCAGCTGCGAGAGCACCGGCAAGATGTCGAGCGACGGGTCAGCGCACTTGGCCTGCACAGCAGTGCCGGTTGGGATAGAGTGATGGCGGGTAAGGCGACTCAGGCTGGGCGGGAAGCAAGGCGCTCAGGCGTGGCGTCGGACCTTGCCCGCCGTGCGCAAGGAGAGGTTCATCAGCAACGCCGCGCCGTACTCGATTGAGTACAGGCAGAGCTGGTCGATGTCGGCGAGCGCACCCACTAGCCACTCGATCACGTCCGCCGCGATCATAGCATTCTGCGGCGAGCGACGGAGCGAGAGCTTCTGCAGAGCGCCGAGCGTGTTTTGTCTAATACGTCATCGCACCTCCGCCATGAGGACGGCCTTGTGCGAGCGCTGTCGTTGAGAACGAAGCGGCCGAAGTGTCTGTTGCCTTCAAGACATAAATTTATGCTGGCGAATTAGCAGGTCTTTGATCGGCTTCAAATCGTCCGTTTTGACGCCGCTCGCGATGTTGGTACGGGCGAGGTCGAGTGTCTCGGTCATGGTTTTGAAGAGGGAAGTCGTGCGTCCCGCCTCGAGCTACAGATCCCGGCCGGTCACATTCGTGTACGTGTCTCGCTGATACGCAAGGTACTGTCCAGCTGTGGGGAAGTCGGAGCGGCTCCTCAGAATGTGCATGCCGAGGATCGAGTCTGACTCAAAGCGCACGGGGTTGGTGCCGCCGACCGTCGGGAGAAAGCCGAGGAGTGCCAGGAGGATCCAGAGGGCGCCGACGGTGCCGATCCCGCCGCAGAGAGTGGCGATTGAGGCCAGGCCGTGCGCGTGGGCCGCTCGGGCGCGGTCCTGCGGCGGGCGACCGGGCGCCGCACGGCTGGCCCCGTCGGCCGAACGGCGCCGCCGAGCGGCCGGGCGCTTCGGGTTGGGCCCCCGGGAGGCAGGGGCGGGCGCGGCGGGAGGGTCGCCAAATCGACCACATCGAACTACCGTCCAACTCGGCCTTTACTTTTTATTTATGAGAGGGATGGTGTCCAGACCGAGCCTGACTGTTCTTCACCTTTTTACCTAACCTAACCTAACCTAACATGCACATGCACATGCTCATGTTCATGTCATGTTGTGCATGTCTCTCCCTGGTGCTGGTCTCTTGGCATTCCGCAGCGGGTCTGGGGGGAGGACCGTCCGCAGTTCTCAAGTTTGGCCCTGCAGGATGATCTGACAGATGCGCGTCTTCTTGCTGTCTGCCCTTTGCCAAGCTGCGCACCCGCTCCTTCCGGATGTCAGCATCATTGTCGGTGACCTCGAGGATCGCATCGAGCGCGAGGAAGACGGCGCGTGCTCGCCGATCCCGAGGAGCCGCGCTGCGACCTGCCACACCTTGGAGGAGGGGCTCATCGCAGCCTCAAACTGCACACTCAGAGCTGCACTGGAGCTCGCACAAACAATGGAAGGAGTATCAACTGTGTCAATCACACTGACTGGCGGTCGCTTTCTACTCTCAGGGCCACTGCCTGAGGTTGTTGGCAGCGTGCAGGTAACTGGCTCAGTCGGCCGAGGGCCACATGAGAAGCCACGCTGCAACTCAAAGAATGTGTACTGCACCATGGACCACGACTTTGTGGAGGACAGCAAGGGGCACGGGCAGGTGCAGCCCATCGGGACTGTCATCGACGGCGGCGGCCGCTTCCCAATCCTCCGGCTTGGCAAATTCTCGTCGCTTGCTGTGAACACGCTGCGGCTCGAGAATGGGAACGCACGCGCGTGCGACCCGACAATGCCGGAGATCGAACTAATCAACGTGGGGGCAGCCCGAAGCTCAGAGCCAGGCTGGACGGCGCAGATCGGGGAGGGAGGCTGCGTGATGCACGCCGCCGGTGGCGCCATCTTTTCTGTTGGAGGACAGCTGGTCCTCACGAACACTGCCATTCGATGGAACCGTGCCACCTTTGGCGGAGGCCTGTATGTCGAGGGCGAGGCCGAGGTCCACCAGTCGAATGTGGATCACAATGTCGCCTCAAAATGCGGTGGCGCTCTGTACGCGTCGGTCGGCTCTCGGGTACTCTTCGACAAGTATAAATTCCAAAACAACAAGGACTCGTGCCAGCAACACGCGGTCCCACCGCGCGTCGCGACAGATCAAGAGTTCAAGTACGGGGCTCCCGCGGAGCGCCGACTTGCAAACCAGGAGGGGGCGCAGGGGAAACAAGAGGATCTCAACAGCAGAGTGTGGGGTGGCACCATCTACGAGGGACCACCCTTGAGGCTACCACCCCCGGCACCGAGGGGTTATGGACGATATTCGCTGCAGTGGCTGTGGTCGCTCGCGTGGCCTTCGAACGCTTAGCCGGACAGCCACTCCGGAATTGCTCGATGCAGGGCCGTCTTGAATACACATTGTACTAGAATCTGATTGGCTCTCCACAAAACACTTCTGAGATCAGGTTAGTCGTTTCCCCTTTGGAGGCAGACATTTCAGAAAGCGAATCCCCGGCCGCATCTGCCCGCTCGAGTGCAGCTCATCTTGAGCCCGACCAATGCGGATCGACTTTATAGACCTTCGATTTCGAGGCTCCGACGGCGGGATCGCACCACACGCGATGCGTGGCGAGCACGGCTTGCGGCGGTCGACTTTTTTTCTCTACACTAGAAACCGGCGCGAGCCGGTCGAGTAGCACTCGATCGGAGCATGCGTCGATCTGACGCTGCTAACTGCTTTGCCAAATAAATAGTGAGACAAATTCGACAAGCGCCTATCGACAGCTCCATCGAGATGTCCATCGAGAACACGGCCTGTCACCGCAGAGCGGGCAGGCTGCCTCCATCACCTGTCGCTGCGGCGGTGAACTCGCGCCTCTCAGCTCTCTCTCGCGCGCGCGCTCAGGCGCTGCTCGCTCTCTCGCTTTCACCACCTCTTTCACCGAAATCACCCCGTTTTTTGCCCATTTCCGGTCATCCGTCCAAAAGGGGCCGGGGTACCCATGCGGGGGGGAGATGGGGTCCCCCAGCCCGCCGCAGGCGCCGATTTTTTTGGCATTTTATTCTTTTTCGCGCCATTTTTTACTTGTTTTCATGGGAATTCGGCGTACTTGCGGCCATGCTATCACGCCTTGCGACATCCTTTCGGCGCTGCTGACCGTGCCATGCTGCTCAACTGACCGCCTGCATAGCTCGCGGCCTTAGTCTTCGGCATTCAGTGACGACCTGATCGTACGGCCAGTAGGAAGGTGTCCTTCCAGCGCGTGCACGCTTCTGACGCAATGCGCGTCACAAACTGCCTCGGATTGGCTGCTGGCACTCTCGAGGCTATGCCTACACAGCCTCGCGCGCATGGGCAGTCAAGAGGGACCATGCACCTTCTCAGGACAGCGCCGGTGCCTCTCTCTTGGACCGGCAAACGTGGTGGTCTCGTGTCACCGATGTGGGACCAGTGCGGCATCGCGCCATCGACAGCTCTGAACTGCGCCTCACCACTGACCGGGAAGGTCGCCAAGTGGGCCAGCACCGGTCGCACATTGTGGCAGCAGTCAGCAGCGCATGTCTGATAGCTAGAGCAGCAGCGTCAGGGTCGCAGGGTCGGATCGTGTCAAGCCTCTCGCCCGGCCGGCCGTGTGCAGACGTCGGCCTGTTTGCTGTCTGGAGTGATCTGTCGGCGGTCAGTACGACCGATCAGGTTGGAAGTTTCTTATGGTTAGAGGGTCTATCTGTATGTACTCCTCGAGATCTCTCCAAATCTGCCCTCTGATCAACCGTGATCATTCGGGAAGTCGGTGCTAGTAGAGACTAGTAGAGCCGGAGCCCCGTTTCCGCACTGCTGCGCGGCGCACGGTGCCTCCGGGGGCCCCCGCCCCCCCCCAGAGACCGGTATCTGAATGACTTACATGAGCACTTGAGCACTTGAGCACTTGAGCACTGGATAGGGTCGATTCCGCATGGTACGGGACCCCTCGATCGTCTCGCCCTCCCTCGCTGGTGTGCTCATCGGGGGGGGGGCATAACAAACACGGTACAGGATCGAGGTGCACGCCGCTGAGGGACCCCAGAGGGTAGATCGAGCGGTGTCGTCCCCCCTCTCCATCGTCTCCCTGGGAGACGTCGGCGGCGATGGCGGTGTGACCGATCGAGCTACAAGAGGAACTTGTTCAGCAGGATCCGGGATAGTCTGACGCACTACCTCACTGGGTCTGAGATCATCGAGACGACTTGAGCACTGGATAGGGTCGATTCCGCGTGGTACGGGACCCCTCGATCGTCTCGCCCTCCCTCACTGAATGAAGAGTATCTGAATGAAGATCCTACTATAGGATTCTCCCCAAACCTTGCTCAGCTGATCCAGCATGGGTCGTAAGCCAGGCCTGCCCTGGGCAAAGAAACCAGCACCTCATTCATGGGCTTCCCTGAGCGTCACAGCTCGGTGATCGCGCCGGGAGCAGGCGCACATCGCTTCCAGGGAGGGGGGCGCCCTTCTGCTCACGCCCCACCCCCCCCCTAGCATGTGGTGAAGCCTCTGGGGGGGTCGGGACCCCCCCCCTAGCATGTGGTGAAGCCTCTGGGGGGGTCGGGACCCCCCCCCTAGCATGTGGTGAAGCCTCTGGGGGGGTCGGGACCCCCCCCCTAGCATGTGGTGAAGCCTCTGGGGGGGTCGGGACCCCCCCCCTAGCATGTGGTGGGCACCCCCCAGCAGTTCGTGGGGGAGGAATTGTCGCCATAGAGCCGACCGATTTTGCCCCCAAAGTTGTAAAATCGTGGCTGAAAGTCCAATATCTTGGAGAATCTGACCAGTCTCAAGGCTCATGTAGCTCCAAAGGATGGGTTCCCTCGAAAAATGCTGCGAAACGAGTGTAAAGTCAAGGGCCCGGAGGGCTCTGACCACGAGTCTCCGGGGGGGTCCTCGGCCACGACCCCCCCCCCAGCATGTGGTGAAGGTGCTGGGGGGGGCGGGACCCCCCCCCTAGCATGTGGTGAAGCCTCTGGGGGGGGTCGGACCCCCCCCCCAGCATGTGGTGTGAGCAGAAGGGCGCCCCCCTCCCTGGCAGCGATGTCCGCCTGCTCCGGCCGGACACCACTGTAACGTCCGTTCCGGGCATTTGAACGCGGACCTTCGGGGGCAAAGACATGGGCTCTATGGCTCAGACTGGACTCCTCTTGGTCCCTTCTGATGCCCTAGGCCACACCTGGGCCTTACCCGGGGTTCTAGGGGGCGGGCAGGGTTTGCCCCCCCCAACTGGCCCGAGGCACCTTAATGACCGCGCAAGACATAAAGGGTGGCTAAGGGCTCTGCACGCAAGCAAGGCGCCCGCGTCGCAGACGCGGTACCATTGACAAATCTGCCATATACCACACGAGCAAATGGCAAAATCCGAATACCGTGCACAAATGCGACGATCTAAGCCGTGGACGGGGGGCAAGTCAGCTGGTGCCAAGACATCTCCGGTAAAATTGAAGCCAAGAACGTCCGCCAAATCCCTGCTTTCGGCGCAGCTTGAGGGGATCATTGGGGGGGGGGGGGGTCATAACAAACACGGTACAGGATCGAGGATGCACGCTGCCAAAAAGCAGTGTCGTCCCCCCCCGCTCTCCATCATCTCACAGTGAGACGTCGGCGGCGATGGCGGTGTGACCGATCGAGCTCTACAAGAGGAGCTTGTTCAGCAGGATCCGCATCCGGGTTGGTCTGGCGCACAACCTCACATGGTGAGAGAGAGTTTGTTGTAGACTGAGATTTCACGTTGTAGCTCTGGGCCGGCGCGGGGCCCCCCGGAGGCACCGTGCGCCGCGCCGCAGTGCGGAAACGGGGCTCCGGCGCTCATACTCGCTCATACTACCAACTTCCCGATCTAACCCGGTCTAACAGAGGGCAGATTTGGAGAGATCTCGAGGAGTACATACAGATAGACCCTCCAACCACCAGAAAACTCCGACCTGATCGGTCGTACTGACCGCCGACTGATCACTCCAGACAGCAGACAGGCCGACGTCTGCACGTGGCCGGCCGGGCGAGAGGCTTGACACGATCCGACCCTGCGACCCTGACGCTGCTGCTCTAGCTATCAGCCATGCACTGCTGACTGCTGCCACAATGTGCGACCTGTGCTGGCCCACTTGGCGGCCTTCCCGGTCAGTGGTGAGGCGCAGTTCAGAGCTGTCGATGGCGCGATGCCGCACTGGTCCCACATTGGTGACACGAGACCACCAAGTTTGCCGGTCCAAGAGAGAGGCACCGGCGCTGTCCTCACCTGAGAAGGTGCGTGGTCCCTCTTGACTGCCCATGCGCGCGAGGCTGTGTAGGCATAGCCTCGAGAGTGCCAGCAGCCAATCCGAGGTGACGCGCATTGCGCCAGAAGCGTGCACGCAGCTGGAAGGACACCTTCCTACTGGCCGTACGATCAGGTCGTCACTGAATGCTTGATAATAAGGCCGCGAGCTATGCAGGTGATCAATTGTGCATCATGGCACGGTCAGCTGCGCCGACAGGCTGTCGCAAGGCGTGATAGCATGGCCGCAAGTACGCCGAATTCCCATGAAAACAAGTAAAAATCTCGAAAAAGAAAAAAACTCCAAAAAAATCGGCGCCTGCGGCGGGCCATGGGACCCCATCTCCCCCCCGCATGGACACCCTCTGGGGCCCCCGCGCCGGCCCAGAGCGTTGTAGAGCGCCTCTACATCGCTCTACAGGCGACTCACATCGTCCCGCGGCGAATGTAGAGCTCTACAGCTCTACAGCGCTCGAGAGCGCTCTCTCTACATCTCTACAGCACAGCGCTCTACGTTGGAGCTCATTTCTTACTCTCACGATCTCGCGCACCCTCCCCGTGACGCGTGAGATCTTAGAGCTTAGAGGGCGATCTCTCTAGCTCTGTCTCTCTCGACTGATGGCGCGCTCTCTTTCTCACACATGCTCTCTCCGCACCGCGCACCCTCGTCCCTGCCTCTCGACCCTGCTACCGCGGTCCACCCCTTCAACACAATGTGCGCTTCGGTCCCACCCGCCTCGCGCGCGAGCCGCGAGTGCCAACCGCGCAAAGCCTATCGGCCAGCAAAGGCGAACCACGATGACTGGCGCGTGTCCCGCTCCTTCAGCAGCAGCCGCACCTAGAAGCGACCCGCACCGCGTCAGTGGAGGGCCGCCGATCACTCGGGTGAGCGTCGCTGCTACCGACTCCGACAGCTCCGTCACGCGAGCGTCCAGCCGCCGGAACTCTCGCGCCTCCTTCTCGTCGTGGAGCCGTGTCGCCTCCGCCTCTGCAGCCGCCTTTTTCGCGCTCGACTTCTGAGACATATAGTACTCGACGCCTGCGACAGGGCGGCGGCGGGCTCAGCTTCGCCCCGCAGCAGCAGCGGGTGCGCGGTTGTGCAGGCTGCGCGCCAAGCACTGTCGCGGAGATGGTGTAGATGACCATTTCGGCGACAAAGTCCGAGCCTCTCTCCACCGCCACGGTCTCTCTCAAGGGCGCCACATGAGTCGCTGCACCCTTGCCCTCGGCAATGCGGTCCAACTGCAGCGTATTGCGGTGTAGCCGCTGCCCAACCGCGAGTATAAGCTTTCTGAAGGTGTCAGATGTGCGCGCCGAAGCCTTGATGCGCGCGGCGACGGGCTTCGCTACCTGCTTGATGGCAAGAAAGCCGAGCTTGATCCAGAGGACCATATCGGCTGCCGACCGACAAAGCGACAAAGCGAGTCGGACGCGCGATTTTTTTCTTTTCTTCGATGTTAGGAAACAAAGCAAGGCGGACATGGCATATCGCTCTGGGGCCCACAGACATCCCGCACCAGCCGATTTTTCTTTTTCTGCTCTGCGGCACCAGGGCCATAAGCGCGCGAGACCCGAGTGCCACAAGCGCTAATCACCCTGAGCGCGGCCGCAAACCTGCATGAAGCGCGTCGTCAACTGTCGCTGCATCCAGCGTGTTGTATTAAGTGCCATCGGCTGGATCGACTGGGTGCGGGCGCTGGCGCGCGGTCGTGCTGCGCTCTCTCCTCCGACTCTGCCCACCCACGCTGCAGGCCTTCTCGCTGCTGCTCCGAGTCGTTGGGCCAGTTCTGGTGCGCGCCTGCGTGGAGCACATCCCGCCGCGACCTCTCTCGCTCCCTTCTCTCTTCTCGCACTCTCTCCTGCCGCCTCACAGGTGGTTCTTGCCAACAGCCTCATCGCGCTCGTGTCGGTGCAGTGGATATTCGGCCTGGCGCCCGTGTACGTCACCGCGCCTTACGGCGTCGTTGCCAGCGGGCTCGTGCACGCGTTTGGCATCTACCTCCTCCTCAACATCCTCTTCAACTATTGGGGCTGCCTGCTCACCCGGCCGGGCTTCCCCGGCGACCACCTCGCGGCGGTCGAGGCGGCGGCGGAGCGGGCGACGCGCGACTCGACGGTGCCGCGCGTGCGCTTCTGCAAGCGGTGCCGCGTGCCCAAGCCGGCGCGCACGCACCACTGCTCGGTGTGCAACCGGTGCGTGCTGAAGATGGACCACCACTGCCCGTGGGTCAACAACTGCGTCGGCTTCTTCAACTACCGGTACTTTCTGCTCTTCCTGCTGCACCTGGCCGCCGGCTGCGTCTTCGTCATGTGCACCTGCCTCCTCGGCCACCTGCAGGGCCACGACCTGCTCTCCGCCCGCAACTCCTCCGTCCTCTTCGTCGCGGTGCTCTGCTCGTCGGCGAGCTTCTGCTCGGCGTCTCGGACTCTTCTCGGACCCTTCTCGGACTCTGCTCGGACCCTTCCCGTAGGTGCTGTGTGCGCTCGGCATCTTCCTCTTCTGGCACGTCTACCTCGTGCTCACCAACCAGACGACGATCGAGTTCTACTCGAACCGGATGGACGCGATGGAGGCGCGCCGCGAGGGCCGCACCTTCCGCAACCAGTACTCGCTCGGCTACCGCGCCAACGCGGAGCAAGTCTTTGGGCCTCGCACCCGCTCCTACCTCGGGTGGACGCTGGTCAGCCGCACGCGGCCGCCGGGCGATGGCGTCGACTGGCCGACGCACCCGCGCGAGGCCCTCCACCACGTGTAGCCCCGCACTGCCACTGTGGAGCGTGGAGAGCTCATTTTTGCGAGTCAGACTGGTGGAGTGTGTTGAGCGCCCCGCCTGCGTTTATTGTGCCCCTCTTTTTGGATTGAGCGCGCGCGTATGCTACGTGGGGAACATGCGGGAGCAAAACCCTTTATCTTCGATTGAGACGATTCAAACACACCGCGGCGGGAGTGGCAAAACCCACACACATCTACAGATCTACTACGCGAGAGCCGTAACTAAGACAGCTCACTTTAATTCAGGAAACTGACCTTCTTCCGCCCACCACCCGCACTCCGAGCTTCGCCTTCCCTTTGCCAGCTTTGGATCGTCGCGCAGGCGCCTGCAGCCCCCGAGCGTGCGCGGCCTCTTGCTCTTCCGCCAGAATTAGGCTGAGACCAGTGCGACTGGGTCGGCCGTGAGCTGGGCCACGGCGTGCGTATATGCTTGCAGGTGGGGGATCAGGCGGTCGCGCGAAGGTAGCGGTCGTGCAAACGGGATGGCAAGCAACATCGTCGAGCTCAGCCGGCTCGTGGCATGCGCGTGGCTGGCTGGCTTGCAGCCCACCGTCCCGAATGTCTGCTAGCGACACGACTGTGAAGTCGTGTGGATGCGCCAGCGCTTCTGGGGCAGCGTCGGGCTCATCAGTCGGCATCACTGCGAACCCGTTTCGCCTCACCTTCAGCAGCATCGTGGCGGCGCGCACAAAGCAGAGGGCGCAAGACAGAAGGAGTAGAAATCCGGCGAACAAGGGTGCTCTGCGGCGTTCCAATGAGGCGGCCTCCGGCGGACCCTGGGGTTGTGGCGGTGGATCGAAAGTCTCTGGAACCGGCGCCGATGCCGGAGCCGGTGCCAATGCCGGTGGTTGAGGTGGTGGCAAGAGCAAGAGCGGTGGGCGCGGTGGGAGCGACGGTGCTCCTGCGCTCGCGAAGGAGCACGCCCAACCGGCGGGGCACGCACCCGTGCGACAGTGGGCTAGCGTCGGGAAGTTGACGTAGCAAGTGTAAGCAGGGTCTGAGCAACAGCGCTGAGACCAACAATTGGCGAGTGGGTCCAGCGCGGTGGAGCATTTGAAGCGCCCACCCATAGCCAGCGACTCCGCCTCTTGTGGCGGCGGAGGCGGCAGCAAGCTGGGAGAGGGTGAGCTGACCTGGCCGCTCCACACGCCGTTGAGGAGCCGCATCAATGGCACGTCCTCCGTCTCGCGGCGCTCCTTGTCCTCGTGGACGAGCTCAAACCCCCACTTTTCGTTGCGGTACGAGCGCCATATCCACAGAGCCGAGTGGATGCGTCGCTCTTCAAACAAACCAGCCACGTCCGAGGCATAAGCTAGCCGGCCGGAGCGAACCGAGTGCTTGACACCCCACTGATTCGAAAAGACGGGCACCCGGTGTGTGCGTGCGAGGGTCGATGGGTAGTCAAGGAGCGTCTCCAGCCAGCTGCGGTCGACGCGCACAACCTGCGACGCGTTGTCGCAAAAATTGCGGACCCATCCCCGGAATGCGACCCCACAAGGGTAGTCGCCAGGGTATCCCAAGCCTTCAGCGGCTGGCTCGGCGGTAATGAAGTCCCACGGGTCATAGAAGTCGAAGGTGTAGAGCACATCAGGCATAGGCGCACCCGTCGGCAGTTGTAAAATCATTGACGAATTGAGCTGCCACACCTTGTAGTATGGTGTCGGACCAACGACGCATGGTATGGGGATGCGGCGATCGGCAAGATGCACACCGCTGCACACGCTCTCGTAAAACCTCCGGACCGTTGCTTGCTCAGTGACCTTCGAGCGTGGCTCAGACATGACCTCGAAGCCCGCGAGCATGGGCTGGTCAACCATCGCTGCCGCTATGTGTCTCCACATTGCCTCGAAGGCGCTCGCAAGTCTTGTGTCGTGGAAGACGTCGGCAGCTTCTGGGTAGGACTCCCCCGCCGCGAATCTGGCCTTCGCGGCGATGATGACCCAAAAGCCTGCGTCGGCGAGACGTTGCACAGCGGTCCGAAGCGCGTCGAGGCAGTGAGGTGCGAAGTAGCCGGTAGACTCGTCGTCAACGCAGCAGCGGTCAGCAGGGGCACAAAACGGGGGAGAGGAGCCGTCCGTTGGCGGCGGGGCAGGTGGCGCATCATGCCAAAACACACCAACAAGGCGCACGAGGTTGGCAGCAGGAAGGAGCTTCCGCAAGAGCGCAATGTCGTCGAAGCGCAAATAATCGAGAAAGATGTTCACCCCGTGCAGTAGCAGCTCCTCGCCACTGCTGGAGTCGAGTAGCCGCTCGCCCTGTACTATGATACGACGAGGTGCCTCAGACTCTGCGGCCTCCGCTGCGGCCTCCGCGGCCGCCTCAGACTCGGCCTCAGCAGCGTTGGCTGCTGCGACTCTCGCATCGTCCGCATCTGCCGATGGCACCTCGACCCGCCAGAATGTCGATGCGCCGAGCTGGACACAAAATGAAACCGGCTCGCCATCACCGACTCGGAGGGTACATCTGCCGCCTCTGCCAGAATAGTCGAAGGCGAGGCATTCCGGAAACGCATCGTCACATGCAGCCTTGCACATGTCAATGCTGACCTCTTCCAGCGGCGGAGACACTTCGATCGCATCCTCGCAGTCCACCATAGATGCGCCAGCGGAGGCATACACGTGGTCGATCAACTCAACGGGCACGCAGAACTCACACGAGCGACACTTACAGAATTCGCAATGCGACGTCTTTTGTCGCAGAGAGCACCAAGCAGCGCAGCCTGCGGTCAGCGCATCCTTTGGGATGCTGGACGTGCATACGGATCCGGCTTGCATGCAAGCTCTGCGCTATGGCGGATCCTATGGCCTTGATGTGCGCAATGGGCGCGAGCGCCCGTCGTCGCGCGAAGGGCAGAAAAAATTCCTTTAAGAAAACAGAAAACGAAAGTCGCGGCGAGTTTTTCATGTATTACTCTTCCTTTCAATCTTTTGCACAGCAGCCGAAGGACAGCTGATCCGATTTCATGTTTATATATTCCGACCGTCCGCGCGTTCTTTCGCCTGTCGGCCTCGTCGGGTCGGGCTCTTACACCATGCCGATCAGCAAAGGCGTGGTGGTAGTGGTCGATCCGGCCACCACCGGCGGTGCGTTGGCGGTTGAGGTCTCCAAGAGGGGCTACGAGGTCATCGCTCTCTGGACGGATGAATGCGCGGGGATGGAAGACCATGTCAACCAGGAGACGGCAGCGTGGAAGGAGTCCAAAGGCTACTTCTGCGAGCTCAAGGAGCGGCCGACGATCGAAGACACGGCGGCGTACGTGGTCAAGCTCTCGGGCGGCAAGCCGCCGCTCGCGATCATGTGCGGCGCCGAGAGCGGCGTCAAGGTGTGTGACAAGTTGACCGAATTCCTGAAGATGCGCGGCAACACCACTGCAAACGGCATGGAGAACCGGCGGGACAAGATGGTGCAACAGAATGCTGTCAAGAAGACTGGAGTGCGCGCCGTCCGCGGTCTCGACGGCAAGGTCTGGGAGGGCGAGATAGAGGAGTTTGTTGACTCCGAGCCGTTTCCAATTGTCGTGAAGCCGGTGGAATCCGCGGGATCCGAGGGCGTCAAGCTAGTGCGAACCAAAGAGGAGGCACAGGCGCACTTTCACTTGCTCATGAACTCGCAGCGCATGATTGGAGCCTCCGATGCCGCGGTGTGCATCCAGGAGTTTCTCAAGGGGACCGAGTGCGCTCTCACAAGCACAGTCCCCATCCAGCGCTGCCGGCCCTCAGGCCTCACCTCTCCCCTGCTGCAGGTACGTGGTTGACCAGGTGTCAAAGGACGGATACCACAAGACGATGATGGTCTGGCAGTATGACAAGCGGCCGCGCAACGGCTCGCAGTTTGTCTACTTTGGTGTGCTCCCCTGCTCAGCCCACAATCGCCGTTCCCTTTCACAGACCAATGCCCGCGCCTCCCCGCACAGGAATGGTGCCGGTCAACCCCCAGTCCAAGACAGCACAGTGGCTGATCCAATACACCCGCTGCGCACTGGACGCGATCCACTTCAAGAATGGGCCGAGCCACAGCGAAATCATGATGACTGCGCAAGGCCCGTGCTTGGTCGAGATCAATTGCCGGTGCCATGGCGGCAATGGCGCATGGATGCCGCTGGCCTCAGCTCTCACCGGGGGCTACAACCAGGTGGTGAACGCCGTCGGAGCCCTGCTCTTGGCCTCGGGCTCAGAGCGCCCCCGGCCATGGCGTAGGTCACCGCAAGCATCGACTGCTACCTCGACGACGCGGCTTGGAACGAGCTCCCTTCGGCGCCCGCCTATCCCTTCAAGGGCAGCGGCTGCAACATAATGTTCGTCTCCTACGTTGACGGCAAGGTGGTCTCGTGCCCGGGCTACGAGGAGATCAAGAACTTTAAGTCGTACGTCCACGTCGACGAGGACATTTCGCCGGGCGACTCAATCAGCAAGACGATCGACCTCTTCACCTCGACCGGCCAGTGCATCCTCAGCCATCCGGACCCGGCAGTGGTCGAGGCGGACGTGAAGCGAATTCGCCACCTTGAGAACTCCAACAAGATGTTTATAGTCGAGGGCGTCACCGCGGACGAACGGGCTTCGATCGCCTCAGAAAGGACCTCTACCGTGCGCCCGTCGATGGTCGACCGCATGCAAGAGCAGCACGCCACGGCCGAGCTCATGGCAGCGCAGATCGAGTACGACGCCAAGGTGGCGGAGGAGAAGAAGAAGTCGACCGTGCTCGCAGCAGGAGCTGCCGCCGCTGTTGGGACACTGGGCGCGGCACTCTTGATGGTGAAGAAGTAATCTCGACCCCGCAATCTACGCCCCTGACACGCGAGTTTTGATGGGAGCAACACGATGTGAGTGCGAAGGCGAACCGGCGCTTGGCGTTTCAGGTGTGTAGGTCCAGCTTGAGCGTGCGGGAGATAACTCAAAAAGTACGCTCTCGCTCCCGCGCCGCGCGCTCTGTGCATCTTGAAGCTAGTCACAAGTCAGTAGCTTCTCACGACCCTGGCCACGACCCACTGGGGGACTCAGGGGGGGGGGGGGGGGGACTGAGCCTGTGAGGCTTGAGAGCCCCAGGCCTCGGTGCCGGATTTTCATTCGAACATCATCCTTTCCACCGCGCAGACCGGCACAGAGTTTGACCGTTTTCATTCGTTGGAACGAAAAACAAAAAAACAGTCTGCGCAACCGATTCATCACAAGACACAAGGTGTAGATGTGGAAGAGGAGCGATGCACACACTCAGGTACGGCGCTCTTCGGATGTATGTAGCCGCACTCAACCCACACAACACCGATCGAGAACCCTCACACTCATCTCCGTAGCTCGGCACGCATCACCTGCTCAAGCCGGTCCGCTGCGTCTTGCGCACTGGCGACACCCTCCTCGGCGGATTCTCCTCGCCACGCGACGTGCCCGTCGGGGCGGACCAGCACCGCGCAAGCCGGGCTCGCCGCCAGCTTGCTCCTCCACCCCCCCGGGTCTTGCACGAGGAGGGCGCCAGGTGCGGCCGCTGCGCTGAGCTCCTCCACGGCCGAAGTGGCGACGGCGACTACGCGCAGCATCGGCGGCGGGGCGTCGCGCTCCGAACCGCCGCTGGAGCGCAGAAGCATCGCCGCCCCGCCGCCCCAGTAGCCTGCGTCCTCCGCGTCGACGAAGAGAGTGAAGGCGGCGGGCGAAACGCTCTCCGGCGGCAGGATCTCGCCGCCGCCGGACGCGGCATGGAGGAGGTCCAGTGAGGAGACCGGCTCCGCAGGGTCCGCCTTTGGTCGCTCCTCGGGCCCGCCCTCCTTCCCGCGCGGCACGGCGTGCAGCCAGTGGTGCGGCAGCCGCGTGCCTGGACGGGTGCAGGGCGGGTCAAAAAAGTGGAACGGGCGCGCTCACGGGCATGCGGGAGCCGCGCACCTGGCGCTCCGCACAGCCGGAGGGTCTCGTCCTCCACCTCCGCCTCAGTCTCGTCCAGGCCGAGGGCCTGGCGGCGCGGCGCGTCGCGAGCGGGGTACGCAAAGCCGAGCTCGTGCCGAGGAAACAGGAGCGGCAACGCGCGTCGCTCCGAGACGACGGCGGCCGCCGCCGCCACCCGCGCGTCGCCGACGCCGGCCGCTGCGCCGGCGGCGTTGAGTCGGTCCGCGAGCGGCGTCGCGCGCGCAGCTCCGCTCTCGCGGTCTCCGAAGGAGGAGAGGAGACCCGACCGGGCGAGGTCGAGGGCGGCGCTGGCGGTCTGCGCCACGCGGCGCGAGCCGAACGCCCTCGCGACCGGCGCGGGCGCGGCGCGCGACGCGGCGCCCAGAGCCCCCGCCGCGAGGTCGGGCGCTGCAGCGGGCAGGCCGAGCGCCTCAGCCACCCTCAGGCCTCGCTCGTAGTTGTGGACGGCGAGGCGCGCGTTGGCGTGGGCGACAGGGCGGCGCTCGGCGTCGTAGCTCGAGAGGAGCCGCTCCTACTCGCGGAAGGCAGCCCCTCACGCTCGATCCACCGCCTCGACCCTCCGCCTACGGGAAGCTCGCTCCGACGCGGACCCGTGGTGGACCGCGGCGAGCTTCCACGCGATGTTGTGCGCGTCCTGCAGGCCGGTGTTCATGCCGAAGGCGCCCGCAGGAGGGAACTGGTGCGCCGCGTCGCCCAGCAAGTGAACCTAGAGAGCAGCACCGAGGCCGTCGGTGGGCCCGCGGCTCGGCCGCGGTGAGCCTGCGCCGCCGAGGGCGTGGCGTGCCGGTCCAACCGACATGCGCTGGGCGACCTTGGCGGACATGCGCCACGCGCCCGCCGAGCAGACAGAGAGGTCCGGGAGAGGCCCGCCTGCGGACGCGTCATGGGACGTGCCAGGGGACGCGTCAAGGACGTGCCAGGGGACGCGTAATGGGGCGGTGTCATGGGGCGGTGCCATGGGCCGGTGTCATTATGCGATGGGTCGGTGTCGTGAGCAGCGCGGAGGGTCGGCTAGCAGCCCGCCGACGAGCTCTTCGATGATCCGTCCGCACTCGGCGACGTCGAGCGCCGTGCCGTCCTGCGGCGGTGGGAAGGAGGGCGGCACTGTTGAGAGACATCGCAGCATGATGGTACAGACTAACATCCAGTCCTGCAGCGGCGGGAAGAAGGGCAGCTGCGCGACCCACTCGCCGCGCCTGCCCGGACAAACAGCGGTGAAGAGGCGCGGCTCAGCGTGGAAGGAGGGCCGGGCGGGAGCCTAGGCCGCGCCCCATGTGATGCGCCACGAGCACCGCCACCGCCTCCGGGTGGAAGACGAAGTAGAGCATTGCCGGCCTGGGGAGGGGGAGAGCGCGGCCAGAGGTGGGCGCGGGGAGGGCGGCCGGCTCCAGGCGGCCAGCTCGGGGACGCGAGTCTGGGCGCGGCCACACCGCTCAGCGAGGCGCTCAGCGAGCGATGGCGCGCGGAAGTGCACGCTCTTGAAGTGCTGCAGCGGAGGCGGTCCTATGTACGGCTGGGCGTGTCAACGGCGCCTCCTCACGCGCTTGAAGCCCCGCTGCAGCAGGCAGCACCCGAGAGGCGGAGGCCGAGCGCGCGGCGGACGGGAGAGTGCGCACCGTCGCACGCGAGCAGAGCACTCCCCTCCATCTCGATCACCTCGCCCTCGCCGCCTCCCTCCCCGCCGCCGCCGCGTGTGGCTCGCCGCGCCTCGACGCGAACTCCTCCTCCGGGCAGCACGTCGAAGTGGGCGCACTCGTAGCCAAAGAGGAGCTGCGAGCCGGCCTCGGGGGCGAGGTGCGCCGCCTCCTCGCGCAGCACCTCCTCGAGCCCCGGCTGCGACACGTGCGTCAGCCGTGCGGGCGACGCCTCTTGCAGCACGTCCCACGCCGGTGTCGCCATGTGGTCGTCGCACGCAATCTGTCGGCCAAGGAGGCTCCGGCAGTACCGAAACTCGCGCCACTCGCGCATCGGCGGAGCGAGCGACTCCACCCGCTGGTCGAGCCCCACCTCGCGGAACAGCTCCATCGAGCGCGTGTTGATGAGGTGCGCTCGCGGGTGCGGGATGCCTGCGCGCTGGCGCTCCAGCAGGATGGAGGGCACGCCAAAGCGCGAGAGGAGCACCGACGTGTAGAGGCCGACCGGACCGCCGCCGGCGATGAGCACCGGCGCGCGGGCGGGCTTCGGCGGCATTGCTCTGCAGCACGGAACCAAACCAGCTGAACCACAGTCGGCGATCGGGGGCGGGAGCGAGTTTCCTTTTTCTTTTTTACACAACTTGAGAGGGGAAGAGGAATTTCTGACCGCGCAAGATATAAAGGGTGGCTAAGGCTCTGCCCGCAAGGCGCCCGCGTCGCAGACGCGGTACAATTGACAAATCTGCAATATACCCCCACACGAACAAATAGCAAAATCCGAATACCGTGCAGAAACCATGTGATGTGGGCCGTGGACGGGGGCAAGCTTCAGCTGGTGCCAAGACATCGCCTCGTTTTACGGGAGCCCCACTGTCGCCAGACTGTGAGAGGCTATAGGGGAGGAGGGTGGGAGACCATAGCTCCCGCGTTCCCGTCGGGCTCCAAAGCAGGCATAGCACAAGCCGCCGCCAGGCGCGCTTGCGAAACACCGACGGCAAACGTAAATTCGTTGGCGCCCGACGGAATTAATCCCGATTAGGCGCCCGCGACACACTGAATACCCCGGGCGGGCCTCCGCTCCGGGGCTGCTCTATCTCCATTGTCTGCACGCAACCATGGTTATGCCCTTCACACCCCCAGCCCTCGTGTCACCGTTGTCCAACACCTTTTGGGTGTCACACTGCAGCAACCACAGCGCCGGGGGCTATTGCAACACATATGGAGCCGCCTCTGGTAAATGCTGCACCCGCCGGAGCAGCGCCCACAGCCGGAACCGTGCCCGCAGCTAGTCCTACAGTCCCAACAACTTCGCCGACGATGGCCCCAACAGTGATTCGCAGCACGTGTCCCTGGCCGCAGAAGGAGAGAAAGGCGTACGGGCGCGTAGACACGCACTGCTGCACGAAAGAGAAGGACAAGGTGAAGGACCCCACTTGCAAGCTCCAAGCTGGGTGCGCAGGCATAGTGTACGACTTTCACGAGTGCAGGACCCTCGATCGCGACAACCGGATCTTTCGCAAGACCGATCCGAGCTGTGATCCTAGTTTGCACATCCTCGACGACCATTGCGTGCGCACTCAGCAACCACTTGACCTGCCAGCCCTGCAGAGGAAGAAGTATTGGTTCATGGGGTTCTCAGTCACCAGGCACTACTGCGATGCGATGGGGAAGTTGATGAACAAAGACTACAGGGAGTTCTTAGACCGACGAGAGCTATCTTATTGATTCGTGTCGCTATGGAAGAGCTATCGCCCGCAGCCCTGGCGAACGAGCAGTCCTCGCGTTTCTACACCTTCTTGCTCTGCTCACCGCTGCCTCTGCCTTCAGCCATGCAGCCAGATAATCTTCGATTTTTGCGGTGTCACAATAAGTTGCGAGTTTGACTCGTTGCCAGAGCAGCTAGGTGGATACACCCACGCCGAGCCTCACAGGTTCGATGAAAAAGGCGCGCTTTACTGGATCGCAACGGCAGGAAGGACTCAGCCATACGTCAATCCGCACCGCAGCGGCTTAATGCTAGCGGCGATGGAGCCACAGCTGCCCTGAGCGTTTGTGATGCACGGGCATGATGGCAGACAGCGAAATAACACGAGAAACGTGCCGATGAGCTGGATGTCCGTCGATATCGGCGAAAACCGGTGGCTGTCTGTCTCATATTATTGCCTGCGCCAAGGAGTGAGCAGCGGCTTCCGCATGAGGAATTGGGAGCTCCAGGGATGCAACGACGGGCTGTCTTGGCAAATGCTGTGCAAGCACGAGCGCGACTTGTCCTTTGGCGAGCAGGCACACGGGGTAGCTGGGTGGGCCGTTGAGAATGCAACGGCCTACAGGCACTTCCGTATACTGCAGACGGGCAAGAACTCCGATGCGGTGCACACGGGGGTGCTCGCCTGCGCTGGGATTGAGCTCTACGGCGCGCTCACCCTCGCTTGCTGCGGGAGGTACCGAAGCAAGGGCAAGGGGGGCGCCTCCTGCGTGACCTCGGGGACGCGCGCGACGCCTGTAACAACCTGCCTTTTGACGATGCGCTGCGCGACAAGATAGCTACCGAACTGGATCGCATCGAGGCTGCTCCGCCTCTCGAGCGCATGTTGGTGACGAAGCCGCCGGTCAAGAGGTGGGCGGAATTGGTCAGCCCGCAGAAGGATCCGTCCATCAAGACGCGTCGTCAGGCTGCGCTCACCGCCATGCTGCGCGTCGTCGACCGCCTCCCCGCTCGGGGGCCAAGCCAAGGTGCTGCGTACTCGAGTAGCCTTACTGTAGGAAGCTTTCATGCTCCAAGGTGACGCAGCCAGCCCCATCCGCCCCCCTTGCACAGACTCTTCCCGCTTGACTGAAACCAGAGGGGTGAGGAACCACCCCGACCCAGTCAATGGCGCGTCGGGGCCAGCGAATGCGCCCCAACCCTCCACTGCTGCCGCCTCATCCTGCGCTGCCACCGGTGCGCGCCGGCTCGAGGCTTTCCGGGCACACGAGGACACAAGGCGGCAACGTCTGCCCACTGTCCGCGCAGGTGTGCGGCGCTCGTCGAGATTGACGGCAGGGCGTTGGGCTCGGCGGCGATGTTGGAGGGTGCGCGTGCGGGTGAGGGCGTCCGCGGGTGAGGCGTCCGGCCGCTAGTGTGCGCACCCTCGAGCCGTCACGACCCCGACCGTCAGCTTCTCTGCGTGAGTATGTATGGCTAGCGTGCTTCCACTGCGCGCCCGCGCCTGCGGCGCCGCCGCGGCTCCCCACCCTTTTGCGCAGCAACACCTTAAACTTTTCAGGCCCTCCAAATTCGGGTCGGAGCGTAGCGGAGTGGGCCCCGAGTTTGAAAAGGGCGACGGACGCTTGCGTCCTAGCCTCCAACAACGCCTCCCCGGCGCACAGTGAAGGTGCAGCCGCGCACTCCGCCGCAGCGGCGGCGGCACGCGCGCGGCGGCAGAGAAGGCGCTCGAGGCCAAGGGGCGGCGCGAGCAGCGCGAGCGAGAGGGAGGTCCGCTGAGGGCCCGTACGTTATTTTATTATTCTCTTTTTTGTGTTAGTGCCAGTGCCAGTGCGCGCCAGTCCCGTGCCCAGTGTTGTGCGAGGAGTTTTCTTGTAAACTTGTCTCTTTCCTTCTATTCGAGCCTGTCTGCTGGCAGAGAGAGTTCTTTTGTTTGTAAATTCTATATTTGCGTCGGCTGCGCATCCTGGGCTGAGCCGTTCCACGAGGGCCGCGCGATGAGCGATGACGAGAGCACACACAGGGCCGTGCGCTGGGAGCTCGGCTGGGAGGTACACGCGTGCGCGCGCGCGCAGGAGCGGGAGCAGCTGAAGCGCCTCTTGCGCGAGGGCGGCAGCTACTGCGGAGCACCAGAGGTGCGGCCCGACCTCGACTGGCAGGACGAGCTCGGAACGACCGCACTCTGGTGGGTCTGCCTCAACGGCGACCACGAGCTCGCCCGGCTTCTCGTCGAGGCCGGCGCAAACGTAAATGTGACAAACGCAGACAAGTGGACCGCGGCTTCGGTTGCCGCCCGGTACGGGCATGACGACTGCCTCGAGGTGCTGATCGCCGCCGGGGCCGACCTGTCCGTCGTCGTCTCCGACGGCGACACGGCGCTGGACAAGGCTATCTTCTGGGAGCACGTCGAATGTGAACAGCTGCTCCGCTCGCACGGCGCCGCCATGGCGGCCAAGCCAGTCGTTGTCGTGGGGAGAGGGGGCGTTGGACTGGCAGCGTTGCACGCTGGTAGCCATTAAGTTACGCATCACGCATACACACATATATCAGACCAAAAAACCAACCTTTCGAGACGCAAGCTCTTCTACCCGTCCGCGTCCGCGTCGCCGCCCGTCTGCGTCTCTCCCGCCCCTGGCAGTCGCGCCACGAGCACGCGATCGAAGAGGAGAGGAAGGCAGCGGAGCACATTGAGTGCGTTTGCGAGCGCGTACACGAGGGTCAGCGGGCCGCCCGGCGGCTGCGAAAATACGAGCCGTGCGGGCCCAATGAACCATGCGTCCGCGTTTGAGAGCGCCTCGACCGCCCAGCCGGCTCCCGCGTCCGCCTCCGCCCGCACGAGCCAGCAATAGCCAAAGCCAAGCGAGAGGGCGCCACCGAGGCCAACCTGCGCCAGCAAAGCCACGAGAGGGAGCGAGCGCGATGTGGTGCCCAACTTTTCGTAGTGCCCATCGCGCGCCCGCCGCCGCACACGCGCCTCGGCGGCCCGGAAAAACTCGTCTTCGCCACCGCCCAGCGGATCGCCCGTGTCGTCGGGGCCGGGATCGGGCTGCTCCGGCGGCAGCCGGAGGGCAGAGCGCCGGGCCTCCTCCGCAGAGTCGTCCTCCACGCTGCTCAAGATGGGCGCCGCGCGAAGGACGTTGGATGAGAGCAGCGCGGGCTGGCTCGGCCGAGTCGCGACGACAAGAGCGGCGGCACTGCAGAGGGAGGCGGCCCACAGCATCGGTGAGGGCAGCGGCCTGAGAGGAGAGAGCACTCTTGCTGCTGTCGGCCGTACGCCGAAGCAGCCCTCCGTCGAAAAAGAAATGCATAGCTCCGGGTGTGTGCAGGGCAGAAGCTCAACGTCGGTAGGGGCTTGTCGAGGCTGAAGAACACGAGGGGGGAACGAGGAGGGGGGAATGGGCGGTCGGCGATGGGGTAGAAGCGGCAGGGCGTACGGGGTAGACGGTAGTCGTCACACCCTCCTGCCTCAAAAGGGCGGGGCTGTCCCGGAAAGTGAGAAACGCCGGGCAGCATGACGCACAATTTTACCCGGGTGGGCGCGCGGTGCTAGGCGTGCGGTGCGGAGCGGCGTGTGCGTATGTGTGTGTGTGTGACTGCGACAAGGGACCATTGGGTTTGTATTATTAACAACGAAGGCGCTCTCAAAAAAGAAAGAAGTTGGCTTTGCCCTCAGCTAGCGCGACCGCGCCGCTCCCACTCGAGCCAAGAAGAATGTTCAAAGCCCCGTGAACCTGAGGGAGGGTGTAGAGGATGTAGAGTGTAGAGCGCTGTAGAGCTGTAGAGATGTAGAGCGCTGGAGAGCGCTGTAGAGCGCTGTAGAGCTGTAGAGCTCTACATCCGCCGCGCCCGCGGGACGAAGCGCCTCCGTTGTAGAGCGATGTAGAGGCGCTCTACAACGTGAAATCTCTAACAAACTCTTGTTATGACCCCCCCCAATGAACACACCAGTGAGGGAGGGCGAGACGATCGGAGGGGTCCCGTACCATGCGGAATCGACCCTATCAAGTGCTCAAGTGCTCAACAAACTCTACATCATAAGCGGCGAACGAGGCACGGTCGCTCTCCGACATGAGGCGCGTTGCACTTGCCAGTGCGGCCCTGGCCTTCTGTCTGCCCGCCCAATGGGTGGCAGGTGCCTCTGCTGCTATGGCATGCCTCACGGCTGCGACTGGCCGGCGCCTCGGCGCGTCAGCTCGGCTCGGCGTAGCGATCGTGGCCAGCGCAACTCGCCTGGACTCAACGCTCAGCCAGGAGCTCCCGCACGCGCTGGCGCGAGTCATGGCGCATGCAACGCGTCTGAATGCTCGCCTCGCCTCGCGCAAATGCGACCGTCCTCGCAGCCGACAGTCCACCGCCTGCTAAAGAAGCACAGCGACGAATGCGGCACCGGCGACGCATGGCAGGCTGGTGATGACGCAGTTATGGGGTGTTGTGTGCCATCAGAGTGACTCTCTGTGTGTCAGGGATAGTCAGGGCCGTCCATCAGAGCTCCAGTAAGCTCGGAGACACCCCATTAGCGCGGCTCGACCTCTTTGAGTCACTGCCTTCCCGGCGGTTTGTGGCTGTAGAGCCTCTACAACATACTCTACAGCAAAATCGCGCTCTACATCGCTCTACAACGGAGGCGCTTCGTCCCGCGGCGGATGTAGAGCTCTACAGCTCTACAGCGCTCCAGAGCGCTCTACATCTCTACAGCTCTACAGCGCTCTACACTCTACATCCTCTACACCCTCCCTCAGCCGTGAACTTCCCTCTTCCGTCTCGAGCCTGAACTGCCCGATGCCCGTCGCGCGTCGGACATGTCGCACCAGGGGGAGGATCCGAGCCTGCCCTAGTGCCCAGAGCCTGCCACCCACGTGCCGCCGAGATGTCGCCTATGTGAAAGAGGCCCCCTCCCCCTCGTCGCGTGTGTGTAGTCAGTCGCTCAGAAGTCCCTCTCCGCGTGCGATGCGCCGCCCCTCGCCCTCCCCCTTGCCAAAATCCTCCTGCAAACAAAGGTGGGACGTCATCTCACGTCTGTCTGTCCTCCTCCCAGGACGGTCGCTCGTATGCGTTGTCATTTGTTCTTTCTTTCTGCGCGCGATCCGCGAAGGTGACCGCGTTGAGAGAGAGAGAGAGAGCTGTTGCGCGCGAAAGTGAACGAACGAGGGAATTGCCGACCGGGTAAAGAAAGAACGCAACAAGAAAGCGCGGAATCTTCTCTAGCACGCGCCAGTCCGCAGCTGGGTCCCCCGAATTTTAAAATTCTTCTCGCAGACCTTTCGCGGACTTCCACAGTGCCAAGCCGCGCGCAACGATGCCCGAGCTTCCGGAGGTGGAGGCCCAGCGCAGTACCATCGAGGCTGCGACGCTTGGGCGCCGCATCGCCACCCTGATTGCCGTGGAGCAGGGCGGCGGGCCGCGTGAAGGGCAGTTCGACGACAAGGTGATTGCAGAGGAAGTCACGCCCGACGTCCTGGCCATCACGCTGCAGGATCGGTGGGTGCTCGGCGTGCGTCGCCGAGGCAAGCAGCTCTGGCTGGAGCTCGGCGAGAGCAAGGGCGGCGCTTGCTGCGCGTGCCTCCTTATCCACATGGGCATGACCGGCGCTGTGATCGTGCAGGGCGTCGCCGCCCCCGTCTACAAGTCATTCGCTGTCGACGAGACGGCGTGGCCGCCTCGCTTCACCAAGCTGGAGCTGCTGATGGCCGATGCAGCGGGCGTCTCCGCGCCCTGCGTCCGCCTGGCCTTCACCGACCCGCGTCGCTTCGGGCGGGTGCTGCTCCGAGGCGCCGACCCGTTCTCCCGGCCGCCGCTGAGCGCCCTCGCCGCCGACCCGGTCACGGACCCGCCGTCGGCTGAGGCGTTCGCGAGCGTGCTGCGGCGGGTGCGCGCGCCGATCAAGGCCGCGCTCCTCGACCAAGGCCGCGTCGTCTGCGGCGTTGGCAACTGGGTGGCTGACGAAGTGCTGTACCAGGCGGGCGTGCTGCCGGCGGCGCCCTGCGAGAGCCTCTCCGAGGAGCAGCTGGCGGCGATCCACGCGCAGGTGCTCGCCGTCTGCACCGCCGCGTGCGGCCGCCTCGAGCGCGGCTGCGACTTCCCCGTCGGCTGGCTCTTCCACCACCGCTGGCAGGCGCGCAAGCCCGGCCCACACCCCCCTCCCGACCGTCCCTGAAGCCCGCCCGCACCCCTCCCGCTCCGCCTGACCGCCGCCCTCCCTCCCTCGCCTCCCTCCTCGCCGCCCACCGGTGCAGGGCCAAACGTCGGGCTCGATGGCGTCGCCGCTCGGCCGGATCCACTTTGACACCGTCGGAGGGAGGACGACGGCCTTCGTGCCGGCCCGGCAGGTAAAGGGGCAGGCGGCGGGCAAGGCGGGAGGCGAGGCCAAAGGCAAGGCGGGGGGCAGGAAGGGGGTCAAGGCGGGGGCCAGGGCGGCGGAGGCGGGCGAGGTGGCGGGGGCGGCGGCGGCGGGCGAGGAAGCGGTGGGCAAGGACAAGGGCAAGGACAAGGGGAAGGGCAAGGCGGGGGGGCGCGCAAAGCGAGGGACGGCGGAGGGGGCGCCTCCAGACAGCGGCGAGGCGGCGTGCGGCGGGGCCGCGGCCTCGGGTGGGGCAGGCTCGGCTGCCATCCTGGCGGGCGGGTGGGCGACGCTGACTGGCCTCGCGTCGCGCGCCGACCTCAACGGCGCGCAGGCGCAGGTGCTGAAGCGGTGCACCGGCAAGGCGACGGCTGGGCGGTGGAAGGTCAAGGCGCACTCGCAGCGACCTGGGCCGCTCCGCCTCGCAGTGTGGGCGGCGACCCTTGACGAGTCTTGCTGAGAACAGGTGCGCGGAGAGGTCCTCGCCGTGCGGGCCGAGAGCTTGGCGCCCTGCGAGCCGGTGGATGAGGCGGCGGGCGAGCAGGCGCGGGCCGAGCCGCCGCGTGGAGGTGGACGGCGGCGGGAGGCTGCGCCGGTCACCGCGGAGGAGCCAGAGGGGAAGCGGCCGCGAAGGTCGCGGCAGGCTGCCGCGTGATGGTGGTGCGCTGGCGCGATCTCAACGAGGGTGGCAGCTGGAGCGAGTGTCGTGGCCGTGGCCACGAAGATCAAGAAAATAAGCGCCGGTGACACTCTCGGACGCTGGGGACTGCGGCTTCCTCTAAGAGCTAAGTCAACTTTTTGAGACGAGAGAAAGAGAGGACGGCCTCCTCATTTTGCTTTTTTGGCTTAAGCTATACGAACTTTCTGAAAATATCTCGGTCATATCTCGACTGTATCTCGGTGTGTTGACGTGAAGCACGAGATTTGTCATTATGAACTCGGGTGTTATAGCTAAGCCAAACGGATCTCAAAAAGTTGACTTAGGAAGCCGCAGGTCCTAGCGGTAGCGCCTAATGCGACGCCGCCGCGGCGCTTATTTTCTTCATCTTTGTATTTATCTTTATATTGAAACCGGCGGCGAGGGGCGTGTCACGCCGTGTCCGGGCGAAGATACACCGAAGATACACTCGAAGACACACTCGTGACTCGAAGATACACCCTTTATAATGAAGACACACGCCGAAGATACACGCCGCGAAGATACACCGTGGAGATACATCGAGTGTATCTTTCGCAAATCATAGGCAACTACAAGACTTTATCGGTCTCTCAGGGTCCTCCTGAGGGAAAGAAAAAATAGGGATGTAGGAAGTGGAACCAGACACACGCCGAAGATACACGCCGAAGATACACCGTGGAGATACATCGAGTGTATCTTTCGCAAATCATAGGCAACTACAAGACTTTATCCGTCTCTCAGGGTCCTCCTGAGGGAAAGAAAAAATAGAGGCATGTAGGAAGTGGAACCAGAAGATTGGGGGGGGGGGGGGGTACACGAGTTGGCGGGACGAGTTGGAGCGCGAGGGCGGCGAATTGGCACAGAGCTCAGAGCCGACCAGTCGATTGCCGTGTGGTACTGCGTTCGCTGCCGCTGGCTGCTGCCTGCCGCCGGCTGCCGCTGGCTGCCGGGCGCCCGCCGCAAATCCAAATGGAAGACGAGGACTACGTGGTGGCGGCGGCCGCGGGGGCCGCTGGCACACGAGGTGTCGCGGTGAGGCACAGAGAATGGAGAGCCGAGCGCATCGGCGCATTGTGCCATCGCGTTGCGGTCAGTCAGGGCCTCGGCGACGGAGAGCGGGGCGGAGGAGCGGATGAGGCCGGGGCGGCGTTCAAGTGGAAGTAAGTGGAACATAGACGGAGGGGAGCTCTTCGAGGAATGCCTCCTCACGGCCAATAGAAGTCAAGAAAAGGCACGAAATTTTCTTCGCGGGGCTCTGCCCCGCACCCCGCTGGGGCTGCCAGCCCCAGACCCCAGGCTGGGGCTCCAGGCTGGGGTCTGCCAGCCCCAGACCCGAGTTAGGCGCTGGTCGGCGGCCCACAAGTCGCACGCATGGTCGTCGCCACGATCGACATCTCGCCCTTCGCAAACCCGGCGGCGCACGACGACGCCGCTCGCGCGCGAGCTGCTGCGGATTGGGACCGCGCGATGAGTGACGTGGGCTTTGCTGTCGTCGCGGGCCACGGCGTCGCGCCAGAGGTCGTGGGGGCGCTGCGGTCCGCGGCGCACGAGTTTTTCGAGCGGAGCGCCGAGGCGAAGGCTGCCTACTGCCACGGTCCGTACGGCAACCCCCTCGGCGGCTACACCGGCATCGGCACCGAGGCTGTCTCACGCACGCGGGACACGCACGGCGGCGACGGCGGCCGCAGCGCCGGGGCGAGCGCGGCGGCGCCGCCCGACTTGGTGGAGTCCTTCATCTTCAAGCCGGCCTCCCCCGCGGCGGCGCCGACTTGCCTCGATAAGCCTGCCTCGGCCTACCACAGCGAGCTGCTCCGAGTCCTCGGCTGCCTGCACCAGCTCACCGCCGCCGCGCTCAGCCTGCCGGCAGACTACTTTGAGCGCTTCTACTCGCCGCACGCCGAGGTGTCGCTGCGGCTCGCCTACTACCCCGCCCTCTCCGCCTCGGAGCAGGCCTCCTCCGCCGTCCGATACGGCGAGCACACCGACTACACCGGCCTCCCCCGCCTCCTGCAGGACGAGGGCCGCGACACGTCCACGACCTGTCCGGACACGTCCCGTAGGCTTCACGCTCCTCTCGCAGGACGAGAGCGACCTGGGCGAGGAAGGCGCGCGGGAGCCCCGATGCTGCCTAGGCTGTACCCGCCCCCCCCCTTCCCCACCCCCTCCCCCTCCCACCACCCTCGCAGGCGCGGGCGGGCTGCAGGCGGAGCTAGACACTTCCTAGACACTTCCTAGGCCTCTCACGCCGCACGCCGCACGCTCCTCGGACCTGTCCACGCCACGTCCGCAGGTCAAGCTCCGCTCCGGGCACTGGCACGCCCTCCAACCCGTGCGCGGCTGCTTCGTCGTCAACATCGGAGACTTGTACGAGGCGCGGCACACACACACTCCCGCACCACACACACACTCCCGCACCACACCACACACTCCCGCGTGCACACACACTCCACCGGCAAACACACTCCCGCGTGCACACACTCTACCGCGGCGAGCGGCCAGACCGCAGCTTGAATGGGCGGCCCCGGCCGACAGGTGTGGACCAACGGCCGGTGGCGCTCCACCGTCCACCGCGTGATGAAGCCGCCCGCCGGCAGCGCCTCCGCCGCGGCGCCCCGCCTCTCCATCCCCTTCTTCACGGGTCCGCATAACGAGGCGGTCATCGAGGCGCGCTGCTCTTGTGCCTGCCCACGCACCGCAGACGCAGTCGCTGGTCCTCGGACCCGTCCCCCGGACCCCTCCCCCCGGACCCTCTCCTCCAAGCCCTCCCGCAGGCGCTGCCCACTTGCGTCGACGAGGAGCACCCGCCGCTGTACGAGCCCGTCCTGGCCAGAGAGCACTTGCGGAGGAAGCTCAGCGCGTCCAACGTGTAGCGGCGCGACAAGCTTCCTCCCCCTGTACATTGGCTCCCCCCCCCTGTACACTTGGCTCTCCCAGTCCGGGCACTGCCACCGCCCGGAGGCGGCGGCGGCGGGAGAGATGCGGCTGCGAGAGCGGGCAGCGGCTTCAGCAGAGGCTTCAGCAGAGGGCGCACGCCCCAGCTGGCTCGTCCCGCCTCTCCTCGTTGGGGCGCGCGGCACTGCGATGACGCTCTCTCGCGACGAAAGGTGGCAGAAGGAGGGAGGCGCCGCCCCGCATCTGCCAACCATCCCAACCATCCCGGAGGCGCCGCTCCCTGCCCGCCCGCCTGTCCGCCCCCCAGATACAATCCCCCCCCCCCTCCCCCCCCCCCGGCGCCCAACCCCCTTGCGCCTCCACACACACCAACTCACCCGGCGCGCGGCACTCGAGGGCGGGGGCAGCTCTCTCTCTCTGCCCCCGCCCCGCGCCCGCGCGCCGCACAGCGGTCCCGAACGCGCTAGACAGCGGCTTCGCCACGCGGCACCCAGGGGGGGTGCGAGACCGCTTGCGGACGAGCGCCCGCCCCGCCGCCCGTGCTCTCGCCGTTCACCGCGCGTCCGACATCCAACGACCCCCCTCCCGCGCTCTCCACCCACCTCCCAACTCGCCCTGCACAGGCAGTCATGGCAAGACGAGAGTGCGCCCGCCCCCCCTCCTCTCCGCCAGGGGCTCGAGCAGCTTTGAGAACACCCCCTCGAGCAGAAGCCAGCCAGCGGCGGGCGGGCTCGCTCACCGACCGCCGGTTGAGGTCGGCTGTTTAGTGTTTTATGTCCTCCCCGTAACGCGTGAAAGAGCGTACAGTAAAAAGCAGCACAATCCACGCAAACAGGAAACACTCTCTTGCCGTGTGCGTACACTCCGACACACGCATAAGACATAACACACACTTCACACAGGGGCCGAAAAAATCCGGCAGCGGCACCGCAAGCGTAAAGGTCCGTAATCGGAAAAAGTGCAATCACGACATATCACATATTTCACCGTTGGTCGTCGCGTCTCACCCTGACGCGAGCGTCTCGAAACCTCCGCGCTCTAAGAATGAGGGACAGCAGCGGGGCCCGGGGCGGCCACGGTCCACGGGAGGCGTCGGATACAGGCTGGCGGCCGCAACAAACACGGGAGGGGCGACACAAGAGGGGCGACGGCAGCGGAGCGTGTGCTCAAGGCACATCAAGTTGGGACACAGTGAAAGAGAAGTTATAATTTACGACTGGAAGGTGAAGAACAGCCACACGCTCGCAGACTATAGTCGAGCGCGTCGGAGAGGTGTTTCGACACCGAGTGTTTGAACGTTTCTTCGCAGAAGAAACGTCGAGAGAAAAAATCTCTCGCCGGTGTTCACAGAGCTCTGTGAACACCGGCTACTCGGCCTTAGCCGCCGGTACGTCAACAGTGCGATAGCCAAGTATCGCACTGTTGGGTCCCGATGGTGTCCCATCACAAATTCGTGCTGTCGACAGATCATGTCCCTTGGTCGACTGCACCCGCCTTTGGACGGTTCTCCGACATGCTTAGATGAGTCTTTTTGTCTTTTTTTGGCTCGCCTGGCCTTCACCAGTGCGAACATATTCTTGCTCGTAGGAGCCGCTCGTCTTTCGTCCGAGCAAACGTGCGCCCGATCGCCCCATTAAGCACGTGCGAAGGGTATCCGAGCGCCGTAAACTCCCTGAGCTTGCTCGTCACGCTGAGTGCGAATCCCTCGTCATCGCTTGCCATCGCGACCACCTTGAGCAGGCATCCAACCACGATGCCCGCGTGGGCCGTACACCCCACCCCAACCCCTGCGTTCGGGGTAGAGCCTCATCGCGCCCATCCAACAGCGCCCAGCCACGGAAAATTATCGCGGGACGTTCCGATGGCCGACGCCAAGGCACGGAAGCGGCCGAGGGTCGAATGGACAGCGGTGGAGGCGGTGGACGGCGCGCGTGTCGTCTACAACCGCCCGTGCCAGAACCGGCCGCGGACGGACGAGAAGGGGCTGGACGCGACCAAGCGGGCGGTGCAGGCCAAGACCGACTCCTTCTGTGCGTGCTTCTCGCCGTCCGTGCGCGTGCGTGACCTGGGCTCCGGCAAGGAGATCCTCAAGGACGGGCGCGCCTTCCGCACGCGATACCAGACGGTCTTTCGCGAGAGCGGGACGGCGCTCGAGCAGCGGGTGTTGGCGCGGGCCGTGTTTGAGTCGGCGCGAGGCGGGAAGCGCTCGTTCGTGCTCGACCGCGAGCAGCACGCGTCGCTCATCACGCCGGTGGGCGCGATGCTCGACGGCACCCTCGGCCTTCGAGGGCCGCGTGAGCAAGGCCTGTGGGCGCTCTACGAGGTGGATGCGGCCGAGCGGCAGATTGCGGGCGTGTGGCTGGCTCCGGCGGCGGCGCCTGCCGCGGGCGCGGAGGGCGAGGCGGGCGAGGACCAGCTCGAGGCGCTGCGCCGCACTACGCAGTGGGGCGCCTTCGCCGCCGTCGTCGAGCAGCGGCTCGGCGCGGGCTGGCGGGTGCGGAGCGGGCCGCTGCACTCAGTGCGTGTCGGGTCGCACGAGCTGCAGGGCCGGCGGCCGACGATGGAGGACGAGGTGACGGTGGAGAGCGTCGCTGCGCCACACCTGGCGGGCCCGACGGGCTCGCCGCTCACCTTCCTCGGAGTGTACGACGGGCACGGAGGCAGGGCGTGCGCGCGGTTCGCCGCGGAGAAGCTGCACGCGGCGCTGCTCGCTGCGGAGGCGTTCGAGAGGGGGGCGGTGCTCCCCGCCCTGAGGGAGGCGTTCCTCCTCACCGACGACGCCTTCCGCCAGACCGAGGCCGACTCGGGCGCCTGCGCGCTCGTTGCGCTCATCGTCGGCGGCCGCCTCTTTGTGGCGCACGTCGGCGACTCGCGCGCGGTGCTGTGTTCGGGGGCGGGCGGTGCGGCGGTGCGGCTGACCGAGGACCACAAGCCGGACGAGAGGGGCGAGCGGGCGCGCATCGAGCGCGCGGGCGGCGAGGTTGTCTTTGGAGGCCGCTGCTGGCGCGTCACGCACCCGCGCACGCAAATGATGCTCGCGACGTCCCGCTCCCTCGGGGACATCGCCTTCAAGCAGTCTTGGGAGCGGGCAGCCGCGGAGGCGAGGGTCGAGGCGCAGATCGAGCGCGAGGCGGCCGCCGACGACGCCGACGCCGACGCCGCAGGGGCCGGCGAGGCGGGCGGCGCGCGCCTGACCGCCCCCGCCGCGCCGGCTCCGTCGGACGCGGGCGCCGGCTCGGCCGGCGCGGCTGGAGGCCCGGCGGGGTGCGACTTGTCGATCGAGGTGCCGCGGCAGCAGGAGGCGCCCCCGCCGCTCGGCGAGGGCAGCGCCGCGCCGGAGCTTCCGCAGCTGCTGCTCGCCGAGCCGACCGTTGCGGAGCGGCCTCTCTGCGCCGCAGACCGGTTCGTCATCCTCGCGTGCGACGGCGTCTGGGACGTGCTGACCGACCAGCAGGCGTGCGACTGCGTGCGGAGCGCGCTGGCCGCGGAGAACGCGACTCCCACCGAGGCGGCCAAGAAGCTGGCGGGCGAGGCGTACGCCGCCGGCTCGACAGACAACATCTCCGTGGTGGTTGCTGCCATCCTGCCGTACTTGTGATTGCCCCAGACGAAATGGGGAGCGGGCGCGTTCTCTCGCGACGAAGGCGGAGACGCGGAGAGCCGCCCCCCCCCACGCCCGACACCTCAGCTCGCTGTGAGTCTGAGGCGACGGCATCGGCGGACAGCGGACACTTCCCAGAGCGTGCACCGTGCAGTCTGCAGAGACGAGACGCGAGAGAGACTCCCAACCGCAAGCGAGAGCGAGACAGAGAGCGAGAGAGGAGCTCCTCTCCCTGTATTTATTGTCTCTGTGAACATGCACAAACCTGGAGTTTATCGTTCTTGCGTATGCACACATACACGGCCGGCCGCCGCGCGACGTCAGCCGCGACTCAGGTGTGTCTCAGCCGGGGGGCTGCCGCTAGCCGCGACTAGACTAAGCAAGCACCTCTCACAGTGTCGCGCGGTGCAGCAGCAGGCGGCCACCGACCGACGGGCGGGTGCGTGCGCCCGCGTCCGGTTCGGAGCGGCGGCGCGGCGCAAGCGCACGGTGTGAGGAGAGGGGCGGCAGAAGCGGCGGCGGCGACAGCGCGCGGGCCGCTCAGAGCGCCGTCGGCGCGGTGAAGATGTTCTGGGTGAAGGGTGCCATCACCTCGCCCGTGTAGGCGGGGACCACTCCCTTGAGGAAGGGGACGGAGCCGGGCACCTGCGCGCGACGGGGAGAGGCGTCGGCAAGGCGCGAGTGGCCACGGGGTGGGGTGGGGGGGGGGGGGATCGGGAGAGCACGAGGGGTCGGATCCGCACCGTGGCCTCGGAGAGGAAGCCGAAGAGGCCGATCATGGCGAGGCGGCCTATAGGGGGGGGCTCCGAGACGCCTCCGCGAACGCCTCCAGGAGAGGCGAGGCGGGCCGGGCGCGACACGCCGTTGTTGATCTCGGCGAGGCGGCCCTTTGCCTTCTTCTCCTCGGTGGCGCGCTTCGAGATGCCGAACGGGTCGAAGAGGGGGAAGGGGACCTGCGGGGAGGGCCGCGAGCAGGCTTACGGGGCAGGCTGCGCCAGGCCGCGGGAGCGGGTCGGAGGAGGCCACCGGGTGCGGCAGCAGGTCGAAGGACGGAAAGTAGCCGGGTTTGCCTCCGCTCATGTAGTGCTTCTGGCCCTCCGCCTCAAGCACCACCTTGTTCTCGCGCCACGACTCCATCACGCCTGCAGGGAGCGCCGACGCGGCCGGTGGGAGGCCGCGCGGCGGCCGTGGGGAGAGCTCGTGCCGCGACGCAGCGAGCGGGCGGCGGTGGCGAGCGCGGACCGACAAAGAGGATGATTTGCCACTTGGCGATGTCGGGGATGGCGTCCCACACAGCGGGCGCGGGCAGGCCGGTGGGCACCGACGCGGCGACCTTGTCGAAGGTCCAGCGGATGTCGTTCGAGTGCACGATGTAGCCCACAAAGCCGGCCATCGCGATGCGGCCATGCTTGATCTCCGCCTCGCGCAGGAAGCCGATCGTCGCCTCCTGAGAGGTGCCCCAGAAGCTGTAGTCGGAGAGCGCGAGCGGATCCCAGAAGCCTGCGGCAGCGGCGCGGCGGAGTGGGCGGCTGCGGCAACGGCGGCCGAGGCTGATCCGCGGCGGATCGAGGTGCGGGCCGCTCACCGACCGCCGGGTTGAGGTCCTTGGCGAGGGCCTCGAGGTCGGCTTTCGTCTCCATGAGGGGCGGCGCGGCGGCAGGCCGAGCGTGCCGCAGCGAGGCGCCGGCCGGCGCCGCGGGAGCGGCGTAAGAGAGAGACAGAGTCGAGGCGGTCGCCAGCATTTGCAATGAAGCCGAAAGAGATAGAGGCCGAAAACAAATTCTCGGGTGGCGTAGGAGCACAGCAAGCTGCTGCCGCGTAGGAGCGAGCACGACATTTCCCTACCGTCTGGAGAGTGAGAGACTATGGAAAGTTCACGTCATGACGGTTAGCCGCTGTCACGACGGTTTGCCGCTGTCATGACAGCTGCCAGCTGTCATGACAGCAAACGACAGCGACAGTGACACCTACCTGTCACCAGCTGTCACCAGCTGTCACCAGCTGTCACCAGCTGTCACCAGCTGTCGTTGCTGCTGTCGTTGCTGCTGTCGTTGCTGCTGTCGTAACCATCCCCACTGGTCCAACTGTCACTGCTGCTGTAATTGCGCAGCTGTCGTTCCTGCTGTCATTGCTGCTGTCATCGCTGTCGTTGCTGCTGCTGTGCTGTCATTGCTGCTGTCATTGCTGCTGTCATTGCTGCTGTCATTGCTGCTGTCATTGCTGCTGTCATTGCTGCTGTCATTGCTGCTGTCATTGCTGCTGTGTCATGAGCACCCCCGCAGGACAGTGAGGTGGCAACTCGTCGGCGTCGACGTCGGAGCTTCCGGGGTGACATCTAGGGAGCCCTGAACGTTTCCGCAGGCGAAAGGATAAGACGAATTTTCAAACTCCCGGCGCCTGCCGCGTAGGAGCACAGCAAGCTGCTGCCGCGTAGGAGCGAGCACGACTTTTCCCTACCGTCTGGAGAGTGAGAAAGAAAGAAAGAAAACAGACACGCCAAACGAGGGATGGGACGAGGACAGGGTCCCCACCTGCACGAGCAGGATTTTGGAAGGACGATCAGGGGGACAGGTGGGGCTCTCCTGCTCCTGACAAGGGACACGACAGGCTCGCAGCGCGGTGCGCGGTGGACTCCCACATCCACTGGCGGTCTCATCTCAGTCTAGCGACCTTCCTCCGGCTTCTCACCGGCAGTCTCTCTGGAGAGTGAGAGCGGAGCATGGCACGACCAATCCTCGCTACCCAACGCGGCCAAAGGATATCCACCTCGAGAACCTCGAGAGAACCCCCCCGGGGTCCCCTCGCGGCGCTTGTTGGCGGAGACAGAGGGAAGGGCCGTGAAGCGTCGGGCTAGAGCTCTATGGCCTGGAGACAATGCTTGATTTTGTGCCCGTGGTGAGCATCAGGCCATTCATGTCGCCGCACGAGCACAGCGACTCGGATCGTGCCGCCTCGGCGGCGACGTGGGACCGTGCGATGTCAGAGGTTGGTTTCGCGTTCATCACAGGACATGGGGTTGAGGGCGAGACAGTCCGCAAATTGCGCGACGGGTTTGCCGCCTTCTTTCGGCGCGAGGCTGCTCACAAAGAGTCCTACCGGCACGGGCCGTACGGCAGCCCGCTCGGCGGGTTCGAAGGACTCGGCGAGCAGGCGGTGGCTCTCTCTACAGACGGGCACGGGGTGCTGAACGGAGACGGCGTTTCGCAGACTCGCGCCGCCGATCCTGTCGAGTCGTACGTGTGCTCTCGCGGCGAACCTGCGGAGTGGGGCCGCTCGCTGCCCGCGCAGCCGAACGAGTTCCAAGCCATGGTCCTTTGATCACCGCACCTCACCAATAGAGAGGCGCTGCCTCACTTCACGCGTTCCCGTGTCAGGCAGCCTCGTACCACCGCCAGATGAGGTGAGCGGGAGTCGGAGTAGGTAGACGGAGCGGCAGGAGTAGGCGTGAGCCAAAGCCGCGCTCTGACTGCTGTGTAACGGAAGGCGCGTGTTGGACGGCCTCAACCAGATCAGCGCCGCTGCACTCGGGCTGTCGTGCACCTACTTTGATCCGCTCTTCTCGCCTTCACCCACGTGCTTTGTGGTCGCAAAGCACTATCCGCCGCAGCGGCAGCCACAGGGAGGCCTCCGCTATGGCGCGCACACCGATTATGGCGGCTTTACCGTCCTCAAGCCCGACGACTCGGATGGGAGTCTGCCGGGCTCCGGAGGACTGGAGGTGCTGCTCAAAGACGGCGCGACGTGGGCGCCCGTCGTTTTGCCGCAGGCCACGCCTCTTATGGGGCCAGCGTCCGTGGAGAGGTGATGCGTAATGACGCGCAGCATGACTTCGTAGGAGGACGCGTTTGTGGTCAACATCGGCGACTTGTACGAGGACATGACGAACGGTAGGTGGATGAGCACCGTGCACCGCGTGCGCGCCCCGGAGCCCGGGACGGAGGCGGCGTCGCAAGGGAGGTGGGCTCGAGGCTGTGCTGCTTCACTTGGCCTCTTGGCCGCACCCTAGCCCTCTCCTCTCCCGCGCAGGCTCTCCATCGCATTCTTCTCGGGGCCGCACGACGACGCGGTGGTGGAGACGATCCCGTCGTGCGTCGATTGCGCCGCGGGCGGAGGCGGCGTGCGGCTGCGGCAGCCGATCACGGCGGGCGAGCACCTGCAGCGGAAGATTTTGGCGACGCGGGTGGGAGCGACCGTGGGGGCGTAGACCGAGAGTGAAAGAGTCTAGGCTCTAGCTTGGCACAATTTGCGCATGGAGAGCTTGGCACCCCGGTGCGGAATGCCGTACTAACGTTCACTATAAAACACCTTGTGATTTTTGGGTCAAAATCGTCCCGATTTCATAATGTTCGTTCGTACGTGCATCCGCGGCGCCCAGCGCGGTGCCAGCGGCTCCCATACCTCTAAGAGGCCACCCACCTCCGTATAGACCCTTATATCCGCGGTTTACGCCCAATAGAGGCAGCTGCAAGAGGGCCCGGACGGGCACTGCGGCACACACTGCTCGCTGCTCGGCCATGCGGTAGCGTCTGGTGATGCCGCCCCTGCGCGGGCGGGGGCGTCTCGCTCGGCAGCAACTGCGCCGCGCAGCGCAGGTTCGAGGGTCGCGGTGGGTGGGTGCACTGGAAGACGTAGCGGTCGAGAAAGCGCTCAGCGACCGCTACGTCTCGAGGATGGAGCCGTCGCGCGGACCCGACCGGCCGACCGGCAGTAGCAGCAGGCGCCGGAGGGCGCGGGAGGCAGCGGGGCGACACCGCTCGGGCCAGAAGCGCGAGCCCTAGGCTGGTGAGGGGGCCCGCTCATGCGTAAACGGCTCTGGGACTTAGCTAAATCGCGCATCGAAATCGGGACGATTTTGCCAGGGCACCGTCACAAGGTGAGACATTCATTGTGATTGAAAGTCTTCTTCATGATAAAAGGCGGTGTCACCCGCGCCGTCAGCGGTGATGGCGAGGCTGTGCGGACCTCCAGCCGCCACAGCGAAGACGCGCCGCCCAGCCAAGGCCTCGATCTTCTTCGGCAGCAGCTGGGTCTGCTGCCGGTCGCCGTGGCCCAACTGGCCGTTCCCTCCATCGCCCCAGCTCCAGACGGCGCCGTCGGCGGTGATGGCGAGGCAATGGATTGATCCAGCCCAGACAGCGACGACGCGCTGGCCAGCCAAGGCCTCGACCTTCTTGGGCAGCAGCTGGGTCTGCTCGTCGCCGTGGCCCAACATGCCAAACATTCCCCAGCCCCAGCTCCAGACAGAGCCGTCGGCGGCGAGGGCCAGGCTGTGGTCGTATCCAGCCGACACAGCGACGACGCGGTAGCCAGCAAAGGCCTCGACCTTCTTCGGCAGCAGCTGCTGGTGCGTGTCGCCGTGACCCAACTGGCCCCATCCCCCGCCGCCCCAGCTCCAGACAGAGCCGCTGCCGGTGAGGGCGAGGCTGTGCTTGTTTGCAGCCGAGACGCTCACGGCGCGCTCGCCGCCCAGCGATGTAGAGGGGAGGAGGATCGGCGTGTTGAGCCGCGCCACGCCCTCGCCGTGGCCAAGGAGGCCTGCAGCCGCCTCCTGCGCGCGACGTGCTCCTCCGAGCCGCACGACGAGAGCCGCCCCTCGCCGTCGATGAAGACGCTATGCTGACTGCCTACCGCAGCCCTCGCCGGCTGGTTGGACTCGCACAGCAACGCAGCGAGACACAGCCACCGCACGGCACAGCTCTCGTCCGCAGGCTGCGCCGGCAGCTCGAAGCCGCGCTCTTGCGCCCACAAGCGGATGGCCTCCGCCGCGAGCGAAGAGTGGAAGAGCAGCGAGACGGCCGCGACGCGAGCGATGTCGACGGGGCTGTCGCAGCGGGAGAGGGCGCGCTCGAGGAGGTCCGTGGGGACGTCGAGGAGGCAGGCGGGCGGCGGCGTGTCTGGCGAGGGAGCGGCGGCGGAGGAGGAGGTGGCGAGGCGGCGCGAGCGGCGGTAGGCAGACATCGCGAGAAGAAGAAAAGGCAGCCCATGGTTCTTTTCTAAAAAGAAAACTTAACTCACTGCCCCGGCGCCCACCCCTCGACCTTCTTGGGCAGCAGCTGGTCCGACAGGTCCTCTCCGTGTCCTAGGCAGCCGTGGCCGCCCTTGCCCCAGGCAAAAACAGCGCCATCGCCCGTGCGGGCGAAGTTGCGGTATGCTCCCGCCGACACAGCGACGACGCGCTGGCCCGCCAAGGCCTCGACCTTCTTCGGCAGCAGCTGGGTCTGATCGTCGCCGTGGCCCAGCTGGCCTTCGCGGCCACTGCCCCAGCTCCAGAGGTTGCCGTCGGCGGTGATGGCGAGGATGTGTAGACCTCCAGCCACAGCCGAGACCGCGACGACCCGCTGCCCAGCCAAGGCCTCGATCTTCTTGGGCAGCAGCTGCTTCTGCTGGTCGCCGTGGCCCAGCTGGCCACTGGCTCCATAGCCCCAGCTCCAGACGGCGCCGTCGGCGGTAATGGCGATGCTGTGCGGACCTCCAGCCGACACAGCGACGACGCGCCGCCCAGCCAAGGCCTCGATCATCTTCGGCAGCAGCTGCTTCTGCTGGTCGCCGTGGCCCAACCGGCCGTCCACTCCACCGCCCCAGCTCCAGACGGCGCCTTCGGCGGTGATGGCGAGGCTGTGGTCCAGCCCAGCCGACACAGCGAGAACGCGCTGCCCAGCAAAGGCCTCGATCTTCTTGGGCAGCAGCTGGTGCTGCCGGTCGCCGTGGCCCAGCTTGCCGGAGAATCCCCAGCCCCAGCTCCAGACGGAGCCGTCGGCGGTGATGGCGAGGCTGTGGTCGTATCCAGCCGAGACAGCGACGACGCGGTAGCCAGCAAAGGCCTCGACCTTCTTGGGTAGCTGCTGGTTCTGCCCGTCACCGTGGCCCAACCGGCCTTGCTCTCCATACCCCCAGCTCCAGACAGAGCCGCCGGCGGTGATGGCAAGGCTGTGCTCAAATCCAGCCGACACGCTCACGGCGCGCTCGCCGCCCAGCGGCGAAGGGAGGCGGGTCGGCGTGTTGAGCTGCGCCACACCCTCGCCGTGGCCAAGGAGGCCTGCGACGTGCTCCTCCGAGCCGCAAGACGAGAGCCGCCCCTCGCCGTCGATGAAGACGCTATGCTGACTGCCTACCGCAGCCCTCGCCGGCTGGTTGGACTCGCACAGCAACGCAGCGAAGCACAGCCACCGCACGGCACAGCCCTCGTCCTCTGGCTGCGCCGGCAGCTCGAAGCCGCGCTCTTGCGCCCACAAGCGGATGGCCTCCGCCGCGAGCGAAGCGTGGAAGAGCAGCGAGACGGCCGCGACGCGAGCGATGTCGACGGGGCTGTCGCAGCGAACGAGGGCGCGCTCGAGGAGGTCCGTGGGGACGTCGAGGAGGCAGGCGGGCGGCGGCGTGTCCGGCGAGGGGGCGGCGGCGGAGGAGGCGGTGGCCCCGGGGGCGAGGCGGCGCGAGCGGCGGCGCGGCGGGGCAGACATCGCGAGGAAAAGAATTTTCCAAGTTAAACGGCGGAATCGCACGACACGATTCACGCGGTGGCGGCGTGCCGTCCTCCCATCCCTCCCCTGGGTTGTCGGTTCTTTCTTTCTTTCTTTTACGATTCACGCGCAGGCCGCACCTCTAGTGAGGCCCGCATAGCATGTGGGAGACTCATGCCGCCGCCCCTGCCACCCCTGTGTCAGTGTGCCCGTGGTAGTGAGAGACTGCCGGTGAGAAGCCGGAGGAAGGTCGCTAGACTGAGTTCTGAGATGAGACCGCCAGTGGATGTGGGAGTCCACCGCGCACCGCGCTGCGAGCCTGTCGTGTCCCTTGTCAGGAGCAGGAGAGCCCCACCTGTCCCCCTGATCGTCCTTCCAAAATCCTGCTCGTGCAGGTGGGGACCCTGTCCTCCTCCCCCATCCCTCGTTTGGGTTGTGTGTTTTCTTTCTTTCTTTTACGATTCACGCGACAGGCGAGGCGCGGGCGACGGCAAGAGGAAAAGAATTTTACAACGGCAAAGAACGCAACTTCTTAGCCCCCTGGCCCTGGATGTGAGCTGCTGACCGCGCTCTTAATTTCTTTTTGTACGCGTGAGTGAGCCTTCAATTCTTTTTGTTCGCGCATCTCGATACCGTAAATTTGCTCCAATGGTGAGATCCGCTCCTTCGAACGCTCGTCCCCACCCTCACGTTCCTCACAGCCTCTCCCCCTCCTCGCAGCTCTCGGCCTCCGTCGCCCTCTCCGCCGGCTCTGCCGCGATCACCGCGCCCGTCGCCGCCCCGGGGCGCGGCGCCGTCCGTGCCGCTGCGCCTGCGCTCATGGACAAGTCTGGCCTCGAGGGCTTTGCTAAGGAGGCGCGACAGCCTGTGACTTGACCACCCAGCGTGCCGCCACCGCTCGCCCGGCGGCCTGTGCGGCCACGCGACGCGCCTGCTGAGGTGCCGCCGGCCCAATGCCCGCAGCTCAACCCCGTCGTCGGCTACTGGGACCCGCTCAACCTCTCTAACGGCGAGTTCTGGGGCGACTCGAACTCAGCGACGATCGGCTTCCTGCGCGAGTCGGAGATCAAGCACGGCCGCGTCGCGATGGCCGGCTTTGTGGGCTACATCGTGCATGCCAACGACATTCGCTTCCCGTGGGACAAGGTTGCGATGGCGGCGCCAAAGGGGCTCTCCCCGCAGGAGCTGTGGGACGTGACGCCGGAGGCGGCGAAATGGCAGATCATCCTGACCATCGCCTTCCTCGAGTTCTGGCGCGCACGCACGCGCCGTTCCGGCCCTCCCTCTCCTCGCCCGCGTGTGGCACCCGCCGCGGCCCTCGCACCGCAAGCGACGGCGGCTGCTGCTTCGCCGCCGAGCACGGACGCGCCTCCCGCCGCAGGCGCGAGAACTCGTACATCCTGAGCAAGGAGGGCGAGCAGCACTACATGCGCGGCGGCAAGCCCGGCTACTTCCCCACCTTTTCCGAGCTGCCCCACCCGGTGCTGTTGCAGCGCCGCCACTCCCCCCCCCCCCCCCCCCCTGCCACTCCTCCCCCCTCGCCTGCGCCCGGCCGCTCGAGCCGAGCTTCTGAGCCCCCAATCTGCCGACCGCGAGCCCACCTCCCTCCCCTGCCCCGCCGGCCAGGTCCCCTTCAACCTCTTCGACCCCTTCGGCTTCAGCAAGAACGCCTCTCCCGAGAAGAAGGCCAAGGGCCTGCTCGCAGAGGCGCACGCCGCCACGCCCGCCTCCCTCCGCCCCTCTCCCCGCCGCGCCCCGCCTCGCCTCGCCTCCCGCGCCGCGCCGCGCCGCCCCGCAAACCCCGCCCGCCCGCTCCGCTCTCCCTCTACCTCGCCCTCGGGCCGTCGCCGCCACAGGTCAACAACGGGCGCCTTGCGATGATTGGCCTGATGGGCTTCCTGTCCGAGGCCAAGGTGCCGGGCTCGGTGCCTGCTCTGGCCAACGTCGGCATCCGGCCGTACGCGGGCGAGGTGATGGCGCCGTTCGACGCCAACTTCCACCTCTTTTAGAGCGGACCCAGGTCAGCGGGGAGGGCGTGGCTCGCTGGGGCGGCGGCTCGCGCTGACCGCGCGCGCCCCTGCGCTGCCCCCCCCCTTTGTTGATGACACCGGCGCGTATCCTCTCTCTTGTGTGCAGTCTTGGCGCATGTACCGATCGCCGCTACGCGCGCGCTCGCGGGCGGGACGCCGTTGTACTCAACCTTGCTAGAGCATCTCGCCACCTCTCCTGTGTCTCTCACTCCGCTCTCCACACACGACACACGCAGGCACAAAAAATCGAGAGTCCCACACGCTCAAAACGTACGTACGCTAATACGGTCACACTGCCAGCGTGCGGCCCAGGGTCAAACCGTGCTGCTGTCGCGTGTCGGACACACACTCACAGTCTACACCACACGTCTGACGTCTCGCGCACACACCCGACACCGGCAGTCGGCCTCGGCGGCCCACGCTTCTCTCTAGCTCTAGCCTCTACTTCTTTTGCTCGCCTCCGAGCTTGTCTGTGATCCAGTTTCCAGCCGCAGTTATTCCTGCGGTGACCTTCCCGCTCACATCATGCCGCTCGTTCATGTCGTGAGCCCAGGCCAAGCTGTTCTTCGCCCCCTCTGCCACCTTATCCGAAATCTTGTGCTCCTCGTTGATTTCCCGTGCTTTGTCGCCGATGGCGAGAGCAGCCTTCCCCGTCGACTTGGCAGCCGCTCCCACCTCATCGTTGCGAGTCGCCGCGTACGCCGCTCCTCCTGCCGCAGCGAGCCCGACTAGCGGACCCGCAAGCACAAACGCGGCAACGCCGCCAACCGCTGCTGCGCCAGCAACAACCTTGCCGTCAAATTTTTCACTGCTTGGAGCAGGCGTGACCTCCTCTCCCTCTTCTGAAGACATATGGGATTCCTGTCTGCTTTCCTGCCGCAGGCGCGGAGGAAGGCCGCGGCCGCGATCAACGGAGGAAGAAAACGCGGCGGACCACTGGCAATATTTTTATCGTCGGCGAATGTGGCGAGCAGGTCGACTGGCAGCGCCGCGGCCGCTGCCTGCGTGGCCCACCGCCGTGCGTTGGAGGCGCAAGCTCCCGCCATCCGTCATCGTGGTGCGCGCCGCCCGTGGCAGCGCGCGATACGCCCAAGCTCTGACCGTTGCCGCCGCGTTTGCAGACGGACCGCGCCGACAGCCGCCTGTTTGCGCTGCAGAGCACAAAGTCCGACGTGGCGGGCTGCCGCCTCGGCATGACGAACAACTGGGGCAGTCCCAGCGGGTTCACGTACACGCTGAACTTTGTGAAGAGTGGCGAGGAGGACCGGACAGATGAGCGCATTGATCTCGAGAGCGGAGCAACCCTCTTTGTCGAGCGCAAGGCGCTATGGGTGGGGGAGGGCGGTTTGCTCGGAGCGACGGTGGACATCGACGACAAGTTCAACCTCATCGTAAACTCGAAAAGCGATGAGCCGCAACGGGGCTCCGCAGGCTTAACCGCCGACGAGGTCGCACGCAGGGCTGCTACGAACACCGACGAAGAGAGGTGAGGGGCTAGTGGGGGGAGGTGGGAGAGGGGCTGTGTGGGGTTGTTGCGGTTTTACCCGCGCTCTAGTAGGCTTCAGGATAAAGTCGGTGGACGTGGTTGCGACCGGCGACGGAGTGGCCCATGGCGACGGAGTGGCCCATATGGCGCTTGGACATGGAGCACTTGGAGTGCTGTTGGCAACCTCACATCCAGGGCCGGGGAGCTAAGAAGCGCACCCAGCGGGCCCCCATACCGCGTTGGTGCCTCCATCCCCCTGCGGAGCGCGCCGTCGCGGAGAGAGCGCGACACGTCGTCGTCCCACGTGCCGCGGGTCTCTCCCTCTCTCGGCCCTCCTCGAGTGCTCGGCCCCGGCCGCGTCGGCCCGCGTCGCCGTCGGTTATCTAGATCTACGGTTCAAATTAATCCCGCTGTTTAGGAAAAAAAACTCCCCGGCAACGGTCAACCCGCAGCCGCGATGGCCACCTCGTACACGCAGAGTGCCCCGAGCAGATGCCAGGCACCGTGCAACGCCATGTACGCGCGGGGTCCATCCCACACCCAGCCCGCCGCCAGCGCCGCAAACGATCCCACACCGGCGAGGAGTGCGCTCGGCGGCACCGCGCCTCCCAGCCCAAGGACCAGCACCAGCGTGCGGAGGGCGGTGGGAACGGCAAAGATGTAATCGAGAAGGATGGCGAGCTGCACGGAAGGGTGCTGCGTGCCTCCGTAGCAGCACTGGGTATAATGGTACCACACCGAAGCCATCCCGGCCAGCTCGAGCTGAAGGGCAAGCGCCGGCGAGGAGCCAACCAGTGCGCCTCCGGCGGCGAAGAAGACGATGTTGGTCGCAAGGAAGATCTGGCACTCTGGAGAACTCTCGTCCAGGGGACGCAGGTCGGCATACTCCAGCAGCCACCTCCCGCTCGGCAGCCCCTTGCGTATCCTCCGCACAGGCCGGAGGATCCTCCGCTCGCCGAGCGCGGTGGCCCGCCGGCTACCGAACAGGAGCGGGCGACTCTTCACGGCTGCTGCCCGCGGCGCGGACAGCGCTGCCGCCGCTGCGACGAGCGAAAGCCAGGCCAGGGCTGAACGTCTCATATGAGCCTACGCGAGCTCGCACTGTTTCTCGCCACTGTTTCGCGGCAGCGGAGAAGAAGAAAAGAATTTACCTTCCACAGAGAAACGTGAATGCTGCTGATCGTCCTTACAAGATCCTGCTCGCGCAGGTGGGGACCCTGTCCTTCTCCCACCCCTTGTTTGGTCTGTCCGTTTTATTTATTTTATGTGAATGCTGCGCCCTTGGGTTGTCCGTTTTCTTTCTTTGTTTCTTTGTGAATGCTGCGGAGCTGGTGCATCCCTCCGGGGGCGCCTCTGCGCCGGGGAGGCGTTGTTGGAGGCTAGGACGCAACGCGTCCTCCCCCTTTTCAAACTCGGGGCCCACTCCGCTACTACACCTACGCTCGCTCAAGCCCGAATTTGTGGAGGGCCTAAAAGTTTAAGCATTAAGGTGTTGCTGCGCAAAAGGGGTCGGACACAGGGCGCAGCTCATGCTAAGAGCTAGAAGAGGAGATAGTAGATAGAGAGAACAACCACCCTGTCCCGTTATTGCGTACACCAACACCACAAAAGCTCAAGAATTCAAAAATTTCTCTCTCAAAAGCTCTCTCTCCTGCTCCTCACTCAGGGCACAGGGGGGTCACAACTACCGAGTTCCTAGAGTCTAGCTGCCGCGTTCAAACCAGGACGGCGGCAGTGATGGTGCTATCACGGGCATGATCCGTGGAAAGTGGAGCGGGTGGTCCGGGGATAGAGGGATAGTAGAGCAGGCGCTTTGTGGGTGGCGGGTAGGGGGGCGGCGTTGGGTGGCCGGCCGAATCGTTAGCGGAGCTCCTCCGACAACGTCGGCGAGCTTCTGAATCAGGTTAGGTTGCCGGAGCACCGCCAACTCCTCCTCTGAGTCAGACACGCCAATGTCGACTGCGCCCTCCTCCCATTCGTCGACTGCGCCCTCCTCCTCCTCCTCCAATTCGCCGACTCGGCGACTGCGCCCTCCTCCTCCATGGGCTCGATCCGATTCCGCAGCGTGTCGTCCCCAGCGGCGGTGCGCGGGAGGCGGCCGCGGGCACGCTGGGCTCGATCAGCGGCTTCCCCTCAAGTTGCGCCGTAAAGCACGGAGATTTGGCGGACGTTCTTGCTGAGCCCTGGTCTGACAGCCTGACAGCAAACCCCGGACAGCGCCTGACAGTGCCCGACAGCCTGACAGCGCTGACAGCACTTTCTCTGACAGTCTGACAGCACGTATCTGACAGCCTGACAGCAGAGCCTGACAGGCGAGGCGCTCCGTCGCTGTCAGACCCTAACGTGAGACAGCCTGACAGCTGCCTGACAGCCCGACAGCACACAGTGGCCTGACAGCAGCGCTGACAGCCCGACAGCAGCACAGACCGTACACAGTCAGACCCCCCCCCGTAGAGCCTCTTTCTTGTGCCCCATGAGGGTATAACAAAACTATTACATGCAAAGACATGTACATGTGAGTGTGGTTCATGTAGTCATGGGATGGTCATGGGTCTCTGACTCTCTCAACCTTAGGGTACCCCTAGGCTTAAAAGGGTGGGCCCTGGGGCGCCTGCGGCTTAAACGGCTTAAAACCGGCCTAGGCCGGTTTTAAGAGCTGCTGGGCCGCCGATTCCTTAAACGGTCTTAAACGCTTAAACGGTGCGGGAGAGCTCCCGAGGTCGATGGTCCGGGAGGCTCCCGGTAGACGCCGGAGGCCGGGAAGCTGGCTACAGTCAGCTGGCACGCGTCCCCTATGCGAGTATGGCTCCTGCCAGTGCACCAGACCTACAGATGTGTCTTCAGAGGCGGGTTTGTGCCTAATAAAGGCAGTATTGGATAAAACGGCGCGGAACCCAGCGACGCGTGCCGGTGAGGCCGATTTTCTTAAACAGACTTAAAAGAGGGACCCCCCGTGCCTGCAATCTCTTAAATGACAATTTGAGCCCCCAAACCTCCTCATTTCCTAAAAGGTCTTAAAACAATCCGGCCCTCAGAACCCTAGGGGTACCCTAAGCTCTCAACCCTCCCGCCCCACCTCTGCGGACCCCTCTCTAGCACCGGCGGCTGTGCTACTACAAATGAAGCTACCAGCTAGCCTTCTGGGGCCCTACAGTCATATGCCTACGGCGTCTGGGTGTGGGTGGCCGCCGCCGTCTGTGCCGCCGCCGCGGCCTGCGCCTGCGCCGCCATCTGCGCTCCCCAGGCGGCCGCCCCTGCCGGCGTGATCACGCCGTAGGAGGGGGGCAGCTGCGTACCCGCTGGTCTCCCCTTGATAGTGTCATAAGTGTGGCTGGTGTGTGTCAGAGCCTGATAGCACCCCGACAGCTAGGGCAGCCCGACAGCACCACCTGACAGCACCTGACAGTAACAGCCCAACGGCTGACAGCAGCAGCAGCCTGACAGCTCTGACAGCTCCGACAGCGTCTGACAGCAACACCCGACAGCTCCGACAGCACCCGACAGCTACAGAGCCCCTCGCCTGTCAGACACGCACCCGACAGCACCCGACAGCACTGACAGCACCTGACAGCTGGTCTGACAGAGGCACTTGACAGTGCCTGACAGCTGCCCGACAGCCCGACAGATCACCTGACAGCACCTGACAGCCTGACAGCCAGGGCTCAGCGTTCTTGTTTAGGTATGTTGTTGGTTTCAATTTGACGGATGTCTTGCTACCAGCTGAAGGCTTGCATTGTGCACGGTATTCGGATTTTGCTATTTGCTCGTGTGGGGGGGTCTAGGTGTCGTACTGGTTGGGTAGTAGTCTAAGTTCTGAGCCTCGAGGCTGAGCGGGTCTAAGTGTGACTAGTCACGCTCGGGTGCTTACGCGGTCTAAGATCAGCGAGAGCCTCTTACATCGGCTAAGTCGGCCGTGGCACAGCCTGGGGCCAAGAGGCTCCCACCGTGATCAACGATATACGGCGCTAGCCCCCAAATTTTCTTCGCCTGCGGCGGGCGCCTTCTAATCCGGATCGATCCTCCTCATGCCTCAGCAATCGCCGCCTCAGCATCCTCCTCTTCCGATTCTCGTTGCTCTTCTTGAGCGCAATCTCTAGCCAAACATTTCTCACATAAATAGCCTCAAGCTCAAACAAACGCATGTCAGAGAAGCCTGTGTATGCTGGTTCTCTTTGAACGATCCGCGCGTGAGGTAGATCTAGCATAGGGCCTTGTTGGCAGCAGCCAGCTTGTTGCGCTGCTTCGTTGCGATGAGCTGATTGGGATCGCAGAAGTGCATGCCAAGCACCGCCACGATCTTGAAGCAGAACACATCGCAACCGCATCGTCCGCACTGCCATCGGCATGCCGCGCCCGCCGCTTCGCCGCAGCCGCCTTAAGACACGCATAGCGGCAGCACATGGTACGGTGCGCGTACTTGAGCAGGAGTTGCGCGCCGCAAGTAGCGCACTGGCCCTGGGACAAGGCGATATGGCGTCGTGCGCGGCATACGTTGGTCGGGACGCGTCCAGGTATTTTTCGGGTAAACCTGGACTTTTGCAGGTATACCCGGGTTTTACCCGGAGTTGGCCTTATGTCGTCTAAGTTCATGGCCCCCGACCATACAGCGTCTAAGTCCGAGCCCGGCTCCGTGCGGGGGCTAAGTTGAGCGCTCGCTCGCTGCAGAGGCTAAGTGTAGAGTGACCCTCTAGCCCTACTACCCAACCATTGGTGTCGTGGGCGGTATACACTGCAGTGTGTGCAGATTTCTGATTTGCGCAAAAAGCACAAAGGTACCGCGTCTGCGACGCGGGCGCCTTGCGTGCAGAGCCCTTAGCCACCCTCTATGTCTTGCGCGGTCAAAATACGCGGCCCTCCAAGTGCCAAGACCGAGCTCATATTCGGGCCGCGCCACACACTCCTGTCCTTCTCTCGGTCTCACACGCCTCACTCGTCCGCAGCATTGCTCGAGCCCACCCCGGCCGCGGGCTCCGCCGCTTTGCGGCTCGCCACCTCGTCCCTCGCGAGCAGCCTCTCTCGCGCCGCGCCGCGCACGCCACGCTCCTGCCCCGAGCCGAAGTCGAGCCAGCGCAGCGGGCCGCTGAAGCTGTCGACCTCGCCGTCGCCGTCTCCCGCGGCGAGGCCGTAGGCGTAGCAGCCTGCGGCGAGGGAGGGGGGTGGCCTAAGGGGAGGGGGCGACGGTGCGAAGGTGCGAGGGTGCGAGGGTGCGAGGGTGCGAGGGTGCGAGGGTGCGAGGGTGCGAGGGTGCGAGGGTGCGAGGTGCGAGGGTGGCGAGGGCGCAAGGGCGCGAGGGTGCCGCACCGAGGAGCAGTGCGAGGTTGGCGCACCAGATGAGGGAGGGCTCCTGCTCGCGGGGAGGGGGTGTGAGGGGGGGTGTCGCGGCCCGTTGTGCGCGCCGGACGAGCGGCCCCTTCCTTGGTCAGGAATGGCATCCCGAGCGTGAGGAGCGGGGAGCCGAGGAAGGCGAGGTTGAGGGCGCGCCTGAGGGAGCGAGAGAGGGAGCGGTCGAGGCCAGGGCCGCGGCGAGCGGTCTCAGTTCGGGGCTCTCGGCCGGCACTGCCCCTCCCTGCCGAGCCACCCTCCCTGCCCAGGCCACTCCCTCCCGAGGCTCCTCCCTCCTCCTCTCGGGCGGAGCCGGCAGCCTCACTTTTCCCAGCCGCGGGGGCGGCGGGCGCGGAGCGAGGGGATGACAAAGAGCCAGTAAGACCTGCGCCGGCGCGGGAGGGGCGGGAGGGGCGGGTTCGTGCGCGGCGCGGCGCCGCCTGCCGCGGGAGAGGGGCCCTCGCGCCAGAAGCCGAGTGCCCGCAGAGAGAGGTCCAGCTGCACGCCCGGGATGGCGTCGTAGACCATCAGGCCCGAGATGGCGATCGCGAGGAGAGACTGGCCGATGAAGAGGTTCTTGAGCCAGCCGCGGAACACCGTCCGCTTCTCCGCAGCCAGCCGCGTCTCGATCTTATCGAGTTTCTCCTGCAGCTCGGCCCTCTCCGCGCCGTCTGCTGCCGCGCCGAGCTCAGCCTCAGTGAGGATGCGCTCGCGCTCGAGGTTGACCACCTTGGATGGGTTGAGCAGGTCCTCCAGCGCCACGCCCGTCAGCGCCCGCACCTCGGCGTCCATCCGCTCCACGATCTCCGGGTCGATGTTGCCCTCATCCGTCGCCATTGGCATCAGCTCCCGGAAGCCGTCCTCCATCGGTCCCTGCTGAAGCAGCGGCGCCGCCGCGCGCGGCAGCGCCGGCCGGGCGATAGTCACGACAGCTGGCCGCATCGCGGCCGCGGCCGCGGCCACCAGGCACACAAAGCACAGAGCTCGCATCCCGGCTGGAAAATTCCGCATGAAAAAGACTATTGCCGTTGCCGACGCCTAGCGCATCACACCCCTCTCCTTAAAATCCGTAGGGGTGGCGGTGTGCCGTCCTCCCATCCCTCCCATCTGTACTTTCTTTCTTTCTTTTTGGGCCCGGGACTGGCGCGAAGAAAGCTGACAAGCTGCCGAGCCCAAATCACTGTGAGCAGAGTCCAGAGTTGCGCCGAAAGGCGGGAGAAGCCGCGAGAGCAAGGGATCAGGCAGGCGGCGGCGGCGTCGCAGGACGTTACGAGGTAGACGAGAGCGACGCGACAGAGGAAGAAGCGACAAGAGAGAGAACGAAGAGAGTGGGACGACCGCGAGGTGGCATAAGGTTGCAGCGAGAATCGGCGAGGGACTGCGAAGGGAGATAGAAAGAGGCAGACGACCAAGGGTTGGGGTGGGCGACGGCTAGCACCACACTCCTCTTGAGCACTTGAGCACTTGATAGGGTCGATTCCGCATGGTACGGGACCCCCCTCGATCGTCTCCTCTCCTTAAAATCCCTGTGTGGTGGCGGCGTGCCGCCCTCCCATCCCTCCCTTGGGTTGTGTGTTTTCTTTCTTTCTTTCTTTTACTGTGAGAGTCGTGATTTTTCTTGGTTTTCAAAAATCTCTCTGGCGCGCACTGGCACTAACACCATGAAAAAAGAAGCCGCCGCGCGCATACAAGAGTTGAAGCGCTGTGTGTGTGTGTGTGTGTGTGTGTGTGTGTGTGTGTGTGTGTGTGTGTGTGTGTGTGTGTGTGTGTGTTCTCTTCTTGTGTGTGTGTGTGTGTGTGTGTGTTCTCTCGAGGTTCTCGAGGTGGATATCCTTTGGCCGCGTTGGGTGTACACACGAAGCGCACCGGCGCACGCGGTCCTCCCGCTGCTGGATGTAGCGTAGACTAGAGCATACAGCTTCAGCTACAGCTCTCCAGCGCTCTACGCTCTAGCCTCTACATCCCCAACACCCTCCCTCAGTGCTCAGAGCAGAGAACACCAGTTACCAAGGTCCAAGGCCTAACCCAGGCTCCATGGTGTCGTGAAGGCGCGCACACCACTCTCGGCGAGGCCGCCAAAAGCAGCGCATTACGGGGACGTGAGGTGGGCTGTCCTGACGGCAGCGCGCACTCTCGACTCTGACGCGCGTTGGCGAAAGCGCAAACGGGCCCCGGCGTCGCCGTCGGGCCGTCGCCGTCTCTCGCTCACGCGCTCGCCGAAGTCTCACGTGCCGTTGCCGGAATCGCCGTCTAGACCCACGCGTGACAAAACAAAACATCTCGCGTGACCAGAGACCACGAGCGCACGCGGCGTGCGGGGCGGTGGCGCGTGGCCGGGTCCGGATTGCGGTTCAGGTCCGGTTTTGATGTGTGCACCTCGAGATACGAGAAGTGCACGCGACCAACCACGACCGAGTCGTGACGTGACGTGACGGAAATCGGAATTTGAGCTCGATGCACGATGGCCGACAGTTGGTCAGTGCCCACTGCCCAGTCGTGGGCCGCCAGGCTCAGGATCGAGAGAGACAGTGACCATGATACGGTCCGTACTAAATCCACAGAGTGTGATTTCGCGCAATCGCTCGACTCTGAAAAGCTCGCCGATCCCGCGGTGAGCGCTGTGGTCGCCGCAGACTGGCTCCGACTTGACGGGCGCATGGAGACGTGATGCCTCCATGCGCCCGTCGCGTCGAAATCGACATGCGAGTCATCTTTGGCCCGCCAGAGGGATCAGCGGCGTTTTGGGCGACAAACAGCGCTGCGACCGCGAAGTGGCGGTGGACATGCTCCCATGGTGCCGACGCGGCGCCGGAGTGGCCGGCGCTGCTCGCCGCGACCACGACGGCTACTCTGATGCTCCGGGCCGACCCGTCCTACCCGACGGTGGCACTCTTCCACGTCTCGCTCACGCTGAGAAAAAATCTGAAACGGCGTGCAGCAGAGTCGCCGACGAGTTGGTCCGCGTGCCTCCTCGTGTCCCGTACCGTTCTCACACATCCATAAACTCACTTTGGCCTCACTGAAGCGATGCCTGAATCCTTAATCCTCGGATTTTAGATTAGGACGCACCGCACCCTCGCTAACCGCATGAGACGAGACGACCTCCTCTCACTGCCCGCCGCCGTCTTAGAAACAGCGGCATGCCGAATCTGTTTTCTTCATGCCAATGTAACCGTGTATTAACCCACTTAAACGCGCAGAAAACGCCTTTTTGACGAGCTTTAAAACGGTGCGAGAGGCCGTTTTCCTATCGGCTAGCTCGGCACCGCCCCAAGCGGCGAGCGGTGGATCTTCAGTCGACTCTGGAACGGGTTGGCTGGAGTGCGCGGCCCGTCATCGGCGCAGCTTTCCTCTGCCTCCTTGCTGCGCAGTCTCGATGCTGCCTCCTTGCTGCGCAGTCTCGACTCCGCCGCCGGCGCCGCGTCGTTGACGGCAGCTTCGCTGCGCCTCACCGCTTCCGCCAGGCGCCGCGTGCTGGCACTCACGGGTGCGAGGCGACTGGACGGCAGCGGCGGTGCTGATTTGGCCGCTCGGCCGCTCGGGGATATCGGGCGGGGAATATCGCGTTGCACGACTTCTGGTGCTCGAGTCGAGCACTCGCTCCATGCTCGCTCGACGGCGCGAAGCTCTTCCCTCAGGAGAGCGATCTCCAGCATCGCGCGCTCCTCGCTGAGCGGCGGCTCGGGCCACCAGCATCTCAACCAGGCAGGCACGCGCCTCGGCGCCCGTGTCTTCGATGTCGTTGTAGGAGCCATGGCAGTTTCCCGCAATTCAGACGAAAAAAAATTCCAAAAACCTCCGAGAAACCCTTCGGGTCGCTCCTCATCGCAAACCCTGTCAGCAGAGTCTCCTACGGGAATGTACGTACGTACTTATAGCTTACTGGGAATGTACGTAAGAGCTACATACACTGAGACAGAGAGAGACTTTTCTCCCAGTAAGCTAAACGTACGTACACTGAAAAACCCTCACGCCGCCCGGCTTTGGTGTATTTGGTGGGCCTGCTACCACGCCAGCCCGACATGTCCAAGGTCGCCGAGTCGTGCTTCTCGTTCCTGCACATGGAGGTGGTCAACACGCTGCTCAGCCCGACCCCGACAGCGGAGGAGCTGCAGCACGCCGGCCGCCGGCTCGAGGTGATCGGGTACCAGGTGGGCGAACGGCTCGCGGAGCGTTACACAAAGGACCGGCCGCGCTTCGCCGACACGCTAGAAATCATCAAGTTCATCTGCAAGGACTTTTGGTACGAGATTTACGGCAAGCAGATTGACAAGCTGCAGACCAACAACCGGGTGCGTGCGCGCTGCGCCTGCCCCGCGGCCGCGTCTCGTCCGGCACTGCACGACCACGCGCGCCGCTGTCTGTGCCCACGCTTGCAGGGGGTCTACATGCTCCAGGACAACAGGCACCGGCTGCTCGTGCGGTGCTCGCCGGCGGCCGAGCGGCAGTCGACGGCCAAGCAGATGGGCGCGACATACGGCAAGTTTCCGTGCGGCCTCATCCGAGGCGCGCTGTGCGGCCTTGGCGTCTCCTCCTCGGTGGGAGTCGAGATGACGGACGTGAGCGCATGCCAGTTCACCGTGCGAATCCAGATGCCGCAGCCCCCGCAGCCCCCGACGCCGCAGCAGGACACCTCGCGAGAATAAAAACATGGGCTGATTATACAGTCGAGTCGTGCGCTTACTTGAAACACTAGTTGCCTGAGCGTTATGTGTCCACTAGTTTCGTCGCTGGGGGGGGTGCATGATCACAAAACGAGTGATACGACGCTCGACCCGCTCGACGGGCGGCCGCCGACTGGGCGCCCCAGCCCGCTTGTGCGCCCCTCTTGGGAAGTGTTCTCTTCTTGGCCTAGGTCTTGGCTCTTGCCCGCTCCGCCGCGCTCGCCTCGCTCCCGCCCTGACCCCTGTGGGCCCTGCCACGAACGCAGACTCTGCTCTGTGGACGGCAGCGAGAACCGAGAACCACCGACCCCTCTGATCTAGGGTGTAGGGAGCAACACGCGCCCAGGCCGAGCAGAGCGATATTAACGTGATACGTGTGTGTGTTGTGAGGGATAAAAATAAGACATGAGTCATGAGACATGACACCTACCTACCGCGTGTGCGACGAAGACGCGTTTGAGGCAGCGTGTTGCGTGTGTAGAGTGGTGGTCCTCTGCGGGGGCGCTCGGGCGGCGGGGGCTGAGATGGGCTGTGGAGCCTCGCCACACGGCCCCTCGACAACCACGCCACGACCCGTCACACGAACGAGGCTTCCCAGGCAGGCAGGCAGGCTTCCCAGGCAGATTGCGGGCCGATCCTCACAGCTCACAGCTCACAAAGATTCACAACGCCCTCGAGGTGCCCCCGAAGTAAAATCGAAAACAGGGCGGGCCGGCCGCGGGCGCAATGTCAGCCGCTGCGCTCGTCCGCGACGGCGACGTTGGAGGGGTACGAGAAGCCCTGGCGAGCGGCAGCCCATTACCGGGGCTGTTGCACGTTGCGGCTGAGGAGGACCAGGTCGAGATCCTCGAGCTGCTCGTCGAGGCCGGCGCGCCGCTCTCTGAGGTCGACGAGGATGGGCAGACAGCGCTGCATGTTGCAGTCGCCAATGGGCACGTGGACGCAGCCGAAGTGCTCTCCCGCACACAGCCGTGCCACGAGCTCGGCGTTCCCGACATCTACAAGATGACGCCGCTGCACCTCGCCTGCGAGACCAATGAGCCGGAAATGCTCGCACTCATCCTCGCGCGCGGCGGCGATGACATCATGAAGGAGCGGCGGCGGCAGTCCATCTCGCAGAAGAGACAGAGCATCAACAACAAGAGGACCAGTATCGCTGGGATCGCCGGTGGCACGGTCGGGGCCGCCGCGAGCGGAAGCGCTCCGCCCATCCCGACAGCCAGCTCGGCTCTGCACCAGCCGCCGAGCGCACCGACGCTGGACATGTCTCTGGATGCAGCCCTCTCTCAAGGGCTCTCGCTCGACATGCAGATCGCGCTGGACGTGTCCGACGTCTCCTCCCGCTCACGCCGGTCCGATCCAGAACGGGCGTCGGGTGGGTCGTCGCACCGATGGAGCACGAGCACCGACGGCTCCTTTGGGTTCATCGCAAAGCGGCACTCGAACGAGGAGGGGGTGGACATGCTCCGCCGCGCTTCGAGAGGTCAGATGACACAGCTGCCAAAGCGCCTGAGTGATGCCGGGCCCTCCAGGCGCCTCAGCCTTGGGCTGGATCCTGTGAGCCTACCGCACCGGCTGAGTGAAGTCTCCTCCAGGCGGCACAGCCTCGCTGCCACCGGCTCCAACCCGAGCCTCCCGCAATTCCCTCCGCTGCTGGAGGGGGACGGGGAGAGGGGCTCGCTCTTCTCGCCGTCGCCTGCCAGCGGTGGCGCACGCAAGAATTGGGGCTAGGTCGGAGCGACGGCTGTGCAGCGCGAGGCAAGCCTGCTCGTCACTCGACGTAGACCCTGCAACCTGCTCGGCGAGGAAGGATGCTGCGCTCGGCAGTACAGACGGCCTGGGAGAGTTGGGTGTGTGATCGCGGTAGAGTACAAGCGCGGGGACGGAGGCGCCACACCGCACACGGGGCGGACTCTCGCGAGTGATACAGTAGCGCGAGACGTGTCACCTGTGGCGCTGCGCCTGCTCACAGAAGTGCTCACAGGTCTCAGGTGCAGCGCGCGCGCTGCGCGCGGGGCACATAACGCGTTAAAGCCACGGCGGATATGGCGGGGTATCTCCTCCCGCGGTAGGTAAGGAAAACCAAAGAAGAAAAATATTCATTGTACACACAGCACACACATCACACTCGCCGCGCGGTTGCGGGTTGCGCGGCACGCGGGGAAGGCACGCGGGTCGCGGCGCGCGCACCAACGCGTGCCACGCGCTTGCGACAGCTCTGAACACACAGGACCGCACTGCACACCCACCCGAGGACACGCATACAAGATACATGAACATGCCACTCACCCAGAAAAAGCGCTTCGACCACCGCACGAGCGAATGGGGACGATGCACGCAAACGCACCAGAAACGCACCGACCAAATCCGCCCACAACCACTCCACTCTTCGCCACCCCGCTCGAAGTCGACCCCCCCTTCCGCGACCCCTCCGGTCGGCCCTCTCCCTACTGCCGGCGCGGCGGTGCGGCCACGTCGTCGAGAGAGAGCATCTCAAAGGGGTCCGGCCGCCGCTCCTCCGCCTCGTCGCTCGAGCTCTCGCCAAGCCCGCTGTTGGTCGCCGCGCCCGGCCGGCACGCCCCCGGCGGCGCGAGCGTGAGCGGCTCCGCGTCGCCGTCGTCGTGCGGCTCGCCTAGCGGGGGGCGTGTCGCGGTCGTGTCATGGGCGCGCCGCGGACACGTCGGCGTCCTCTCCACGCGGCTCGCCCGGCGCGGGCGGCGCGGCGCCCGAGGCGAGGGCGGCGAGGTGATGCGTGCGCAGCTCGGAGAGGAGGGAGCGCGGGAAGGGGCCGATGAAGAGGCGCGTGTCGAAGGCGAGCGCGAAGAGGCGGCCTGGGAGCGGCACCGGAGGGAGTGTGGGAGGGAGTGTGGGAGGGAGTGTGGGAGGGAGTGTGGGAGGGAGTGTGGGAGTGTGGGAGGGAGTGTCGGGAGGGAGAAGGGACGAGACGAGAGCGGTCGCGGCAGCGCGGCGAGAATCTCGGCGGATCTCGGCGAGTCGCGTGCCGATGTCGTGGCATCGGCCCTCCTCCTCCTGCAGCACGAGCAGCAGCGCGTGCTGCTCGGTGCAGCAGAGCAGCCGCGCCTACCGGACGCGTCACGCGACACGTCCGCGACACCTCCGCGACACGCGACGAGAGTGTGTGGGGGGGTGGAGTGGCGTGGCGGCGCGGGCAGGTGGCGGCGCGGGCAGAGCAGGCGCCTCCGAGATTTGGAGGAGGGCGAGGTCGACTCGTTGCAGCCCCTTGACTCCCTCGCAGAGGAGGCAGTCCTGCGGGGAAGGGGGGGGGGGGGGGGGAGGCGGGAGGGTTGGGGCGGGGCAGGCGGCGGGACAGCAAGGCACCGCCGCGAGAAAGCCCATCCCCTGGACGTAGCCAACCTCGGGGTTGCGGCGGGAGTAAGCGAGGAGGACCGAGCGCAGGCGCTGCCGCCCCGCCGCCCCTCCGAATACGCGGTGGCCCGGAAAGGTCCGCGACACGTCCAGCTCGATCTGCCTCGCCACGCCGAGGTCGGCGGCGGCGCGCGCAGCCCCAGCGCCGCCCCACGCGTCCCGCAGGACGGCATAGTAGTCGCCCGCCTCGACACAGCGGAGCGTATCGATGCGGGCGAGGAAGGGCCACACCTCCGAGCGCCGTGCCGCAGGCACCCCTCGCCGCACCAAGCGCTTCAGCTCGAGCGGCCGCCGGCTGAGCTGCCGCGCGCTCCAGCGGGCCCAGCCGCCCTTGCCGGGGGAGGAGGCCTCGGGGCGTGGCGGTGCGGGGGCCTCGAAGGAGCGGAAGCCGAAGGAGTCGAACCGAGGGTCGTCGTCCTCGTCTGGCACCTCGACCCAGTCATCAGATGAGCAGCCCGCCGACGCCGGGTCAATGCACACGCTCTCCGCGGCCTGGGCCGCGCCGACGGGCCAGGAGGCGTACCCGAGGCTGCTCTCGGATTCGTGCGCCATGAGAGTAGCAGGCCAGCACAAGTGTCAGCACACTGCCGCTCTTTCGTTTGGACGGGGGCTGCCGCACGCATGGGGAGCCGGGTACCTTTAGCTGTACTCGTCTAGGCAGGCAGGGGTTGCGAGCACTCATTCTCGCTCGCGCGGCGCGGCGAGGCGGCAAACAGGCGGCGGCGGCGAGACGGACGCTGCTCGAGACGAGAGTGTTCTTGCACCGCGGTCGCCGGTGCATGGCCACTGCGAAAACGCAAAAGTGGAGCACCGCCCTCGCAAAAAGAAACAGAGGTGCGAAAGTCCCACCGCGACTGCCTGTCGTTCCCTTGTCGGAGCCACTCTCGGAGCGCAAATTTCCGCGGCGCAATTCTTCTTTCAGCCTTTGCGCGCTCATACTGTAATGTGATCGAAATCACAGCCGCTCGGTACAAAGGAAAGAAGAAAGAAAACGCCGCCGTTTTGGAAGGGGCCTCCCTTGGTTGTCCGGATCCTTTCTTTTTCTTTTTGGAAGGGGTGGCGGGACGGCTGTGGAGCGAAGTGGCCGTAGCCAGCCTCAAACACCCATGGGACAAAAAGATGAGATTGCCAGATGAGAACGGGGGGAAGGAAGGACAGGCGAGCGACTTAGGCTGAACAAGCTTTTCCTCTCGCACCCCGTCTCTTTTCCTTTCCTTTTTTCTCTACAGCACCCTCTCTTTTCCTCTCTATTTTCCCGGGCGCCGGGGAAACCATCAAATTTTCCGGGCTCTGAGCCGAGTCTGAGGCTAGTTTGGGCCCAAAATCAGCCAAATCGGCAAAATACCGGGTATTTTGCGGGTATGCCTGGAAAACCCCGGGTATACCTGGAAAATACCCTGCGACCGCCTGGGTATCGTGCCGATTTCCTCAATTTTGCGTCAGATTTTGCCCAGGCCAGCTCTCAGACTCAGGGAAACTCGCGAGTTTCCAGAATGGAGCACCAAACACCCTCTGTTTTCCCTGGAAATTTCCGGAAACGCAAAGTGCTGGGGACCCTCTGTTTTCCTTTTTGTTTGCCGGAAAAGCTTGTGCAGGCCAACGAGCGACATTTGACGACGTACTCGAGTAGGTAGGAGATGTGACGACCAAAACGATCTTGGGAGCCAGCCAGGGTGAGACAACAGGTCGGGGTGCCACACGGGGCACACCACAGGCGCATTCTAGAAGGGGAAAGGAAAAACGGGGAATGAAGGGGCCCCGCCACGAGGAGTGCGTTTTGGGGATGCAGAGCGTGCAAGGCGCCCAGGGATAAGGCCGCAAAAGAGGCGCGCGAGGCAAGGAGGAGAATCGGGGAACGGAGAGACTGGGACGATTGGACACAAGAAGACAGTGAGCCACCACCCAGGCGTCGTTGGCGCACCTAGGGGGATTTTTGAAGACCAACAAGAAATCACGACTCTCACAGAGACTTGGGCTCGGCAGCTTGTTAGCCCTCAGCCGAAGCTGGGGCCGGTCCCGTAGCCGAGACGCGAGAGAGCCCGCGCCGATGAGTTCGACGCGGTCGGGCTTCTTCGCACCTACTGAGCGGCAAATGCGCTAGAAATAAAGAAGCCCCCCCCCCCCCCTGCCCCCCCCTCACACAACGGAAGCACACACAGCTCCATACGACCCCCGATGCTCTGATACAGGTGATGGGCGGCGCTGTCTCTCAAGATGGAAGCAGGAAGCTTCCATCCCGGCGGTGGTTCGAATCCACACGAGCCGAAGGTGAGGGGGTAGGTTTGCCTGAGGACTGAAGCTCACCCATTGAGGAAGTGAGAACTGCTCGGCTCACCCTGATCATGCTGAACAAGCTCGTCTTGTAGCTCGATCGGTCACACCGCCATCGCCGTCGGGGAGAGGGGGGACGACACTGATCGACCCTATCCGGTGCTCAAGTGCTCAAGAGGCGCGTTACTTCATGCGGAAGCTGACAAACACACGGCGAGGGCGACAGCAAGAGTCGAAGACGCAGGAGAGGTGACGAGTGAACTACAGGTAGTGGGGAAGGCAGCCTCGATCGCCATACAGACAATGGGTGCGAAACAACGACAAGACCAAGGGCACAAGGCACGGGCAGAGGAGCGAGAGAAGAATAGGGTGAATAAAGCGCCTGTTCACCGCATGGAGGGTGAGCCACGCTGAACGTACTGAACGTAGAGCCGAACGGGAGGAAGCCAGGAAGACGAACCAGAGGAGGGCGACACACCTGTGGTAATCCCGTCGTCAGCTGTAACGATGCACCCGAAGGGGACCCCAGCGCCAGCGTCATCTGTGGAGGTACAAGTGTTCGAAGAGAGAGTGGACCTGAGCAACGATATGACTTGGCGGCAAATGATCGCACAGTGGGCGTCAGAAGAGTCGTCCTTGCGCGAGGAGAGCTCGATAAACTCGAGGGGCCAAAATATGCCGCGAGGAGGGCAGAGCTGCGACGAAAGGCGAGAGAAGAAGCGAGAGCAAGGGATCGGCAGGCGGCGGCGCCGTCGCAGAACGAGGCAGAGGGGAGCGACGCGACAGAGGAAGAAGCGACAAGAGAGAGAACGAAGAGAGTGGGACGACCGCGAGGTGGCACGAAGGTTGCAGCGAGAATCGGCGAGAGACTGCGAAGAGGGATAGGAAGAGGCGGACGCCCAAGGGTGGGCGACGGCTAGCGCATCACACCCCTCTCCTTAAAATCCCTGTGTGGTGGCGGCGTGCCGTCCTCCCATCCCTCCCTTGGGTTGTCTGTTTTCTTTGTGCACGGAGCTAAGTGCATCGCCGTTCTTAGCGGAGTCGCTTAGGCGGCTCCGGTGGTGTGCCTGTGATTGTGCTAGCACGCGCCAGTTCGCACCTGTGTCGAGCCTGTCCGCTGTGAGAGAGTGGTGTCGTGTTTAAATTCTTTCTTTTCTTTAGGATTTTGGAATCCAATGTACCTACCTGGGCCGCCCAGCCTTTGACGTTGAACGGGCGAACTGGCGAACTGGTTCATGAACTGGTTCGGTGAACTCGCGGTTCGTTCGGTTTCGGAGTTCGCTCTGGACGCATCCCCTTGGTCCGCTGCATCGGTTCGGTCGTTTGCCCTTGGGTGCCCGAACCCTCGAACTAGTTCGTGAACTCAGCCTTTTCTTTTCTCCTCCCCCCCGACCCGCTTCACACCCGCAGGGCGAGGAAACCAGGGAAGTTCGTCTGTGAACTGCGAACGAACCACGAACGAACCGCAATATTTATTTTTGGCTATGCAGGCCTGTATAGTCCCTGGTCGCCTAAGTAGAGGCCTAGTACGCCTGGACGCCTCGGGGAGCCCCCGTCTCCCCCATTCTACTCGCCAGTCAGCACGCACGGCGCCCAGGCACCACAGGGCGGCCCTGCTCACAGCGCACCGGCACCGGTAGTCGCGCCGTAGTCCGCTAGATTGCAGACGTGTCGCGGACCATCAGAACTGTGGTGTATATGGGCACCTGAGATTGAGGGCCAGACCGCGTCCGCACGTGCGCACGTGGCGCAGTTGCGCGAGTTCGTTCGTTCAGCGCGGCTCGTGGCTGAACTGCACGCCGAACGAACGGACTTTTACCCGTTCGGGTTTCCTTTTTCCTAAGTTCGAACGGAGTTCACGAACGTTCGTTCGTTTCCGCACTTCGCGCCTTCCGCAGCCGGCGCGGTCCGTTCAGTCTCGAGGTTCGGGCTGGGCCCCGCCGGCTGCGTTCGTTCGAGTTCGAAGTTCACGAAATCCGCGCGAACGTCAAAGGCTGGAGGGCGGGGCGCTTTTGTTTTTCTTTTTGCATTAAAGAAATTCTGGCGAGTCGAGGCCCCGCCAAACCAGGGTACCCTCTCCATTGGGGCTCTGCTCCCTCGCGGGTCTCGAAGGAAGGGGGGTAAGCCCTACTCCAAGAGACCTCGAGAGAAAAAAACACAATCTCTACTCGCTCGAAATGACGGAGTCGAACAACCTGCCGTCTGCCCTGCTCCCTCGCTCGCCTCCGCTCTCCTCGCGCCGTGCTCGCCGTGCGCGCGAGCGGCTCCGCCACACCATAGTGCACGTGATTGCTGCGGCCAGGCTGGAGCGTGCCCGAGCGGAAGGCGCAGAGCCGCCGCCGCCACCGCGCCTGCAGCTCGCACGAGAGTACGTCCGCTTCCTGCTTCCCAAGGGCGAGGACGGCGACCTCCTCCCGCTCCGGTGCGCCGAGTCGCGGTTCGCGGGCCATGTGGGCGCCGGCGTCGCAACCTACATGCAGTTCGTGCGGCTGACGTGCCAGATGTTTGCCATCGCGACGGTTCTCGCAGCGCCGCAGTTTGCCGCAAACTTCTCCGGCAGCCGGCTCGGCCTGGCGTGGCCCTTCGCGGCCGCGGGCCGCTGCGCGAGCGCCTACGCCACCGCCGCGCAGAGCGGCCAGCTGGCGCAGCTCATCGCTCGCGTGACGGCGCCTCTGGCGTGGCTGCTGTACGCGAGCATGCTCGGCAACGCCAACCTCGACGCCGACCTCGGCGGTGAGGGCGGCGAGGGCGGCGGCGGCGAGGGCGGCGGCGGCGAGGGCGGCGGCCGGTGGGTCGGCGAGGCGCACTTGTGGGGCGAGCTGGCCCTCTCCTCCTTCTTTTGCCTCTACACGTACCACCTCTACCGCCGCCACCGCGCCGCGCTCGCCCGCATCGAGGGCGAGGCGGCCGCGGGGGCGCGCGCGTCCGACTACGCCGTCACCGTGTCCGGCCTGCCCGCCAGCGGTGTCTCGCCGCGCGGCCTGCGCGCGCACTTCGCGTTCTTCGGCGCCGCTCCCGTGCGAAGGGTTCCGCGCGCCGCCGGAGACTCGCGCATCGCATCCCGTCGGACGGGTCTACTAGGCGAGGTCGCGTCGGTCGCAATCTCGAGCAACAACCAGCGGTACGTCGCCGCGCTGCTCGAGCTGCAGCGGCTGCGGCGCGAGTGGACGCACGCCAAAACACGAGCAGTCGGCGAGTGCTTCCCTGAGCCTTCCGGCGGCTCTGCCGCAGGCGCGAGTGGCGCCGCACGCACGAGGAGTTCGCGCGCAACGCCGCCGCTCTCTCCCTCGCGGAGCCGCACACACTGCTCCGCTCGATGGAGGCCGCCGCGGCGCGGCACCAGAGGCGCGCCTTCCCGCGCCGGGTCGAGGCAGAGGCAGCGGCTGCACAGAGAGCCCGGCTTCACGCATCAGGCGCGCCATCCTGCAGCGGCTCGAGCGGCTGCTCCGCAAGATGCTCACGTGCGGCGTGCGGCTCCGCGCGGCGGCGGCGGCGCCCGCCTCGTGCACAGGCCACGCCTTCGTCACCTTCGTGCACGCCGCCTCCGCAGCCCGATGCGCGCGCCACTTTGGCCGGATCCGAAGGCGAGGGTGTCGCCGAGAGATCGCCGAGATGTGGCCACGGTGGCCGGGTTCTTTAGGCGGGGTGCTCCGGCACGCCACACCACGCGTCGGCAGTCTTTTCAGCCATCCTTCGGCCATCCCTTGAGCCATCCTTCCGGCCATCCCTTATCCCCTCCCTTTGGCCCTCCCTCCGCCACCCGGCCGGTCCGCAGGCACGCTCGCCAGCACGGCCTCGCGAGTGGCGAGGCTCGGCGATCGGCGTCCGGCGCGCTGCTGCGAGGAGCATCGCCCACACCCCACGCTCGGCGTGCGTAGGTTGCGGTGGACTTCCGGATGGCGTACTGGCGCGGCGCAGCCAAGCTCGAGGTGAGGCGGGCGCCCGAGCCGTCGGACGTCATTTGGGAGAACCTCGGCGCGACGGGGGCGCAGGCGCCGTCGCCGTCGCTCCGGGAGGGAGGCGTGGCGGGCCGTGTGGCGGAGTGGTGTGTGAGGGCTGGCGCCGGCTGCTGCAGGCGCTCTCGTGGAGGCTGCGGACGAGCCTGCTGCTGCTCGCTCTCTCCCTCGGCTCGACCAGCCTGATTGTGCTCGCAAACACGTACGCCGTCTACCACTCAGCGGGCGTGCCCGCCGCGGCGTGGAGGTCACGCCGGTGAGTCTGAGCGCCTCATCCAAGCCAGCCCGTGTGGGTCCACAGGCGTGCTCACCACGCTGTGGACGACGACGCTCATCATCGCCTCCAACGTGGTCATCTTTGCCCTCACGCCCGTGCTCTCCCTCCGCTTCGACCGGCACCATCACCGCTCGTCGCAACACGTGCGCGTGATGCGTCGAGACGCGCGCGCCGGCACCTCGGCTCAGCTCGGCGCTTCTCGGCTAGGTACACATGCTGCTCAAGATGTGCTTCTTCCAGTGCTTCAACACCATCGCCGCCGCCTCGACCTTCTTCTTCGTCCTCTGGCCCACTGCGGAGCCGTCGGGCCCGCACTGCCCCCTCCCCGCCGAGAAGGCCCTCCCCCCCGGCCTCTCCTGCGCCGACGGGACCGGCTGGAGCGCGGGCAAGCCGCGGCTGACGTGCGTGCTGCACTGGTACACCTCGGGCGCCGTGGCGCTGCTCAACGCGCTGCTCGGCGACTTGTTTGCCATCCTGCTCCTCGTGGAGCTCGGCATGCACGGCGGGCCCGACAAGCTCGCGAGCAGGCACGTCCTAGACACCTCCTAGACACCTCCTAGACACCTCCTAGACACCCCCTAGCGACAAGCTCGCGAGCAGGCACGTCGTCGCGCGGCTGGCGCGCACGCAGGCCGAGATGAACGCGGCGTACAGCCTCGACGCCGAGCTGTACCTCCCCTTCCGGTACAATCTCGTGCTCAAGGTGGCACTGCTCGCGATGGCCTTCTCGCCCGCCCTGCCGCTCCTCCTCCCCTTCGCCGCCCTCTTCCTCGGCCTCAACTACGCCGTCGACCGGTGCAGCTCCGATCCGCGCGCTCAAGCCGCCGCTCACCCTCACCCTCGCGCTCGCCCTCGCCCTCGCCCTAGATATAACCTGCTCCGCGTGCTCAAGCCGCCGCCGCGCACGTCCGACCTCGCCGTCACCACGTCGGTGCTCTACATCCTCCCGATCGCCTGCTGCCTGCACATCTTCTACGCCCTCTTCTTCTACTCCAAGCAGGCGGCCGAGCCTGTGATACCGAGCCAGTGATACGAGCCAGTGACACGAGCCACTGCGTGACTAGTGAAGCCGGGGAGGGGCGGCAGGCAGACCTCTCCTCTCCTCCTCCGCGCAGGCGGGCGCCGACCCGACCTCCCTCCTCTACCTCGCGCTCCTCCTCCTCGGTGGCGGCGTGCCACGGCGCATCTGACCAAATGGGCCCATCTGACCGGTTCCGTTGCCTTCCTGTAGGCGGCATCGTGCTGTGGCGCATTTCGGTCGCCATCGCCAGGCCGGAGCCGGAGCCGGAGGGGGGGGGCGCGGGCGCGCCGCCCGAGGGACGGGACCCGGGCCGACCGGACGGTCGGCCGCGCTGCTTGTCGCGCCCGAGCCCTGTGGTGGGCGGGCAGCTCTCGCGGCAGCACATCCCGCACATCATGGCGCGCGGGACGGCCACGCGCGCCGTGCCCCCGTGCACCACGCCGGCGCGCGCCGAGCTGCGGCTGGCGGCCGCGCCGCCGCCCGCCGCTGCTGAGGTCGCGGCCGATGACGGCGACACGGTCTGGGCGCGGCTGGACGAGATTGGGCAGGTCTACCTGCCGCCCCTCACCACCGCGCTTCTCACCTCGAGCTGGCTCGATCACGAGCGGCCGGCCGCGGCGGCGGAGATGGTGGAGCGTACGCCGCCGCGGGCGGCCAACGCGGACGACGCGCCGGGGACGCAGCCGTTCTGCAGCTTGGAGGAACCGGGCGACGCGGGCGCCGTAGAGGAGGGAAGGAGGACTACCTAGAGGACTACTAGTGTGGAAGCCTTGAAGCCACTCCACTCTGATCTCTGTCATCCCCCGATCCTCTCCGTCGCCTTAAGTTGCCGCATGCCAACACGCAACAGTCGATTGTGCGTTTTCGTGTGGGGAGCCTGACTGTTTTTAATGGAGGGACCAGTGTGGCATCTCTTGTGCGACTCACATACACATTGTTCATTGTACACAGTGCTATGATATGACCATCAAAGAAAGAGGTCAATCCCAGAGTCATGGTCCATGAAGGCTTCTGGTCGGCCTGTGGTTGCGCACGCCACCGACCCCATTCGACATCCCGCGGTATAAGCAGCGCGCGCCCGCCTCGCTATACCGGTCGATGGTGCTCAGCTGCGCGCAATACTCTCCGTCACGCTCGCAGAAGCCCGTGTCGACGACGAACGGCAGTCCGTTTGCCCTGGCATGGCATGGCCGAGAGTCACCGGCGATGGGGCATTGAGGCAGGGTGGTGGCTCAGGGTGGTGGCTCGCTGCGTGACTCGCCTGCTCGAGTGGTAGACGGCACACGGATGCGTGTAGAAGCCCGCCGGATCGTTGGCGGCCGAGGTGTTGAGGTAGCATCGCGCGTCGCTGTCGGTCAGGTCGACGCGCCCCTACATTGGGGAGGCGGGCTCAGCTCACAAGGCCTCGTGGGCCGAATCAACCATCATGCGCGCACCTCGTCGTAGTTCGGCGTCGCGTCGCGCGTATAATGATAGTGGTGCACCCGCACGTGCAGGCACGCGTTGCGCACCTGTTTCACAGTAGCGCGTGTGAAGAGGGAAGCCTTTTGTAGACACGGCGCGTGTTCGGACGGTGAACCCTGACGCCGGCGCGCTCGAGACCGCATCGCGCGCGCGCCTCGGCGCCTGCCCGGTTGGGCGGAGTGTCGAAGAAACGGCTGAACTCACGTAGTTTCGCAACTGCCAGCGGTGGCCGAAAGACGAATGCGTCCCAGCTCACCTGAAGGGTGGGGGCAGGGCTGAGGGAAGGGGAGACGAGGGCGATGAGTGGCGCTGGATTTGTTGCACCCGCGCATGCATCGATGGGCCTTCCACATCTCGGCTACACTACATCTTGTGCCTCGATGGGACTGCTGCAGCGTTGCTTCTTGAAGAGCTGCTCCACCCGGCTGCGCGGCGGGATGGTGAGCCCGCCCGTGGTCATCGTGTACTGGCTAGACATTCGTCGCCACCGCGCAGCCGCAGCGCCGTCCGGCGCCGCGCCCCCTCCACCCGACGCCGCAGAGGCGGCAGCGCCAGTGGGCGCGACGCTGGCGGCGCTGTTGGTGCAAAAGTCGCACAACTCACTGTTGCAGCCGGGCACGGAACTGCAGTCTCCGCGCTTCCCCCAACGGATGTTATAGCACGTGGCGCAGGTCACTCCACCTCCGCCGCTAGCGATGGGCGCTGTCTGCATATGTCTGCTCCGCTCGGCGGCGATAGAGGCGGCGGTGGCAGCGGCGGGGGTGACGGCGGCGGGGGCAGCAGCGGACACAGCGGCCGTAGCCGCAGCCGGAGCTACAGCTGGGTCGTGGCTGTTGCCTTTCCTGGCCGGCACGCCTTGAGGTGCTGCTGCTGCTGTGGTGGCTGCGGCGGCGCCAGCCACCTCTGCCTTCCACGGCCTTCCCGCCATCGCCTCCGCAGCGGCGGCGCCAATGCCGCGATGCCTGCGTATTCGTGATGCCGCTTCGCTCGCAAGCGGCGCGCGCTCCTCGCCTGCCTCCATTGCTGCGACGGGCTGCGCGAATCCTGCGGTGAAGTCTCGCGATGGCTTTTGGGTCCACGTTGCCGAGGGGTCGCCGGCCGCACTCTCTGGCTCGCGATCGCCTGAGGGGGCAAGCCAGAGACGTGTCCTGGACGTGCCCATGATCCCTTACGGGCCGGCTCGCGCTCACCGTTGACGGTGAGGACCCACGCTCGCTCCTCATCGAAGCCGAGGGCCGAGAGCATGTGGATCGTCTCATCAAAGACCAGGTCGGCGTGCGCCACGATGACGTGCGTACCTGCAGGAGAGGGAGAGTGCTGGCGGTTGAGGCCTTTCGCAGCATCGTGGACCGGCATTGCCCTGTGGGCTGCTGCTGCTACAGCTTGAGCAGCTGCGCACCCGCGGGGCGGCCATGTCTCGACTGCACTCCGATACACCTCGGCTACACATCTCGGCTACTTCTCGTCACTATCACGCGCCAGCGAAGTTGCCATCGGGCTGCTGCGAGGCGTACGTAAAGAGATCGATATAGCGCAGCTGTGTGGACTCCCGATCAATGCATGAGAGCTTGGGCGTGCCGCCCAGCGTGGCCAGCTCCTGCAGCCGTTGCCTCCACGGCGCGTTCGCCTCGATCCGTCCGCGGAACTGCGCACAGCCGTCGCCCGGCCGCTGCTCGTACAGCACCCACACCTCCGCCAAATCCCTCCCGAGCAAATTGGAGCGGATGGCTCCCTCAATCTCGGCGTAGCGCGCCGTGGAAGTGGGGCCGCGTGGGTCACGAGCAAAGTGGGAGAGGAGGAGGGTGTAGCTCGGCACGCGCGGGGTGTTGGCTGCGACAGCCTGCAATGTCGCCTCCACGTTCGCCGCCACGCGCGCCATCGTGCCATCGTACCACCAACGCATGGCACGCGCGCGCTCATCAAGCTCGGCGGGGCGGCTGGCGAGGTCCTCCATTGCGGCGATTGCTTGCGAGACCTAACGTAAGGTGAGGCCGGGTAACGGTCTGCACCTGGCGTAGGGCAAGGGCTTGCGCTGCGAGACCTCGTCGACGACGAGGAATGGCACGTCCGCGAAGACGGCGAGGTCGCACTTGGCGACGGAAGCGTCGATGTCAGAGCGCGAGAGGACGGGAATTGACCCTGCCTCGGCGGCCTCGTACCAGCGGAAGCACTCGAGCGTGTTGCCGCGCGGGGAGAGCGTGAACGAGCTCGAGAGGAGCACCTAGGGTCAGGGCCAGGGTCAGATCGGGGTCAAGAGTCAGATTCGGGGTCAGGGTCAAAGGGTTTGGGGCCGAGTCTAAGGGTGTGCATGGGCAAGAGCGCGAAGGAGCACCTTGCGGTACTCGGAGTATGACATCGGGTTGGCAGAGACGGTGGAGATGCCGACCGGCCCCTCGACCCCACGTCCACGGCCGCGGCACTGCCAGAATGTCGACGCGAAGCGGTCGCCGCGCTGTTCGTGCGGCATCCACTCCTTAGCCTCAAACACAAAGGCACAGCGCGTGGAGAGCCAGCCAACCGCCGTATCGAGCCAGGCGCGGCGCGACGGGTGCGTGTTGGCGGAGGCAACAAGGTTGAAGAGGTAGGGCCGCTTCGACGCGGGCACCGTGAGCGCCTCGGACGCCGTCGTGATGGGCATGCGCATGTGAGGCGAAAGCGGCAGGAACGTGGCGCTATCGGATCGCGTCGGGTACTGAATCAGCTCGGCATTCGTTCGCGCCGCCTCTTCGAATGGTCCGCTATCGCCGCACCTGGCCAAGGGGGGACGGGTGGGGTTGGCAGTGGCTTGGACAAGGGCGAGGCGGAGGGGCGTTCGCACTTCTCGCTCGAGAAGACCGTCGCAACGCGCCGATTCCACGTGTGACTGCGCGCGATTGTCGCCGGCTTGCGGACGGCGAAGTGCCTGGTGCCGTTGAATCGCGGCGGCGACGTCGCCAGAAGGCGGACTGCGACGTTGCAGTCTAGCGGCCCCGGATGTTCGGGTGAGTGTATGTAGTACTCGACGCGCCCCGACCCGTAGGTCTCGGCGCGGCTTCCTTGTCCCGTTGCGAGGGCGCTGATGCTACCACGCTGACTGATAAAGAAGGACAGGCGCGAGTCGTGCGGCACGCAGACCTGCAGCAGACGACATGCAACGGCTCGTCGTGGGCGTAAAGCCGTACTGCGTGCGGAACCGTGCCGCCCTCACGTATCGTGGCTGGGGAGCGCGAGCTCAAGAGGGACTGGGGCAAGGGTGCTCGTGATAGCCCAGAAGTCATCAGAGATACGAGGATGTGTCTCTGGAGCGGCTCGCGGACCCGCAGCGTGCACTCCCAACTCAGCTCCAGGAGGCTGACGGGGTCGCTAGAGGGGTCGCCAGAGACCGCGCCCCGCACCGCCTGGATAACACCGCGGATCCTCTCCCCGACCCGGAAGTCGTCGCTCGACGACGGGATGGTCGGGTTGCCCTGGGGAGGGTTGGGGTCGGGAAGGTGATGGATGCTGGCGGTGGAGCGTTGTCTGCGCTTGGCCCCACGCGGGCAGTAGTGGCTTTACAGGTGGCCCTTCTGCGTGCAAACCGCCGGCGGCGTCCGGCTGCGGTCGAATAGTGGCAGCTTTGGGAGTCTTGCGGGGTCCATCGCACCTCGGCCTTGCGTAGTGCCATCACCGAATCGGTCAGGTTGCGTGCGGCCAATTTTCGTCCGTGATCGGAGAGGGGAGTGAGTTCATAGAGGAAGCGCGCAATGCGATGCGCCGTCTCCATCGGCGCGGAGCGAAGGTCGTTGGACCGTAGGTTGAGCACCCGATGGGATCCCCGCTGCAGCGAGATGATGCGTGCGTGAGTGGATTTGTGTGTGGTTGGTGGGCGCGGGAAAGCAGGCGGTGGGAGGTGGGCGGGGTCGTGGACGGCTTAGCAGGGGGTGCTGTGGGCAGCAAGGTGCCTGCCACATGCCATAGTGTGCGAGCTGCGCTCGCAGAAACTCCTCCAGGGGCCTGCGGCGGGGTAAAGCGCGGCCTCTAAGGCCCTGTAGTCGCGTGCTACGCGCGCGCTCTCTCCCTCCTTGCGTGCTCGAGGCAGGGGCGGGTGGGTGCCTCTGCTCAGCCTCCACCCACTTGAGTGCAATCCACGACGCCATCAGCTCCGGTAGACAGCGGCGCGTCTGGAAGACGAGTGTGCGGTCGCAGAGCGAGGCGAGCCGGTCGCTAAACTCGTGCGACTTGTAGATGACGACACTCGAAGGCTGGAGTAGCGTCCAAGACGCACGCTGCCGCGAAATGTAGTCGGCGACGCCCGCCGCCGACCACGTCTCGTTGACGACGTGGTATTGGAGCGCCCAATAGCCAAAATCGAGGAATGGCACGCCATTTGCATTGAGTACTGCGATGACCAGCTTGTGCAGCGTCGTGGTCGAGCTGCGCTGTAGCCCCGCAATGACTATTGCAGTGTGGCAACGTCCCGCGCGAGGTGCCGGAAGATAGCCCTCGCGGTCTCTAGCCTCAATCGGCCGGCTGTCGACGGCTGGGAGGCGTCTGTCCAGTTCCACCGCCCAAGCCTGCGCCGCGGCCGCGGCTGCGGCGAGCAGCCGTACCCATCCTGCCATGCAAACAAGAACTGTCCTCCCGACGCGCTAACCGGCGAGAACGCAAACTCCTTTAGGCAAAACTTGTGATAGAAATGTGGGCTTGAAGGCGATTTGGCATAACATTGGCCCGAAAAATCTTCTTTTCTCTTCCGTACATTCGGCAAACATTGGCTGCAAGCAACGCGGGTTCCGTGGTCAACGGGCGTGCGACCACACCACCGGCCAAGGCTACGTCAAGTCGCAGCGTGGCCACTACCACGACGGGATCTTCTGCAAGCGAAACAAGTTCAACCTGCTTCTTCACGAGACATTCGGCGGTGGCTTCTCAACGCCAGCAGTTGCAAAGATCAACCGCCTTGCGCGCAAGGCTCAACGCTCGGGCGTTGACCGCACCGCGTACCCTCCCCACTCCCGCCTCTCGTTTGTGTCACACCACGCGGAACGCATCTCCATCGTTCGGTGAAGGGGGTGAACCGCGCCATCCTCGATCGCCGTGAAAGCTCGCTTCCAAGCTCTCACGCCGCGCGTAGGGCCCTTAGGGGCCTAGAGAACACAACCCCCTCTCCCTCTTCTCCCAGTAAGCTAAAAGTGCACATACACTGAAAATGTCTCACAGTCCCGGAGCAGACGACGTCCGTCCAATCATGTGACACACATATGGCGACCGTGACGGACTCTCCTTCAGAGCTTGTTGCGGCACAGCCTACAAATCGCGACAAGCTGCATAGAGTCGGCGGACAGACAGAAGACGAGAGGGTGGCATGGCCTCCGCTGGCCCAGGGGACTTACGTTTATGCCGGTCGCATGTCCGCCATCCGGTCCAGTGACGTCCTCTACGGCCCCCTGACTGGAGAGTGTTTTACGTGCGTGCTGAAACGGGTGCAGGTGTTTAGCACTGACCTCGCTGAACCAACACCTTACTCGGCACAGCAACTCTCTCCGCCATGAAAATAACCGCCTGTCACGGGCTCACGGCGACCACACTTCCTCCGCTGAAGCCAACCGCACGCTGTAAGCTGACATCCCGCCCTCTGCTCCCCCGCGTTCCATTTAGGGCCTCGTGTATCCAGTCGTGCACGTCACCTCGAAACCGCAGCGCATGACAGACAGTGACATCTTCGACCTTGTTCACTTCCTTGAGCGGTGCCTGAGCGCGGCGAAACCTTGCGGATTCCTGCACGATCTTCGCCACATCTCGGCGGTCTCGTCGCGGCAGCAGGTGCGCCGCCTCCGCGACATCCACGACAGCTTGCGACGGGAGACTCCACAACATGCCTTCCGCAGGTGAGGGCGCTCGTGTCGTTCGTGGCTCGGAACAAGCGGACGATGGACACGCACTTGCTGTGCACAGCTGTCGTGGTCGGCTCGCCGCTGCTACGCTACGTCGTGAACGGGCTATTTACGCTGTTCCGCCCCTCACAGCCCGCCTCGCTTTTTGGTAGCCTCGAGGAGGCAATCGCCTTTCTTGGTCGGCACATTTCGCCCGGGGCGGTCGCGGCGCCGGCAGCACCCAGCGCGTAGTTCAGAGCGGGCGCACGTGTTTCAAGTCTCCCCAGATGTACACCGTGTGCGTGTACGCATCATAGGGGCTGCCTGCCGCGGCTGGGTGCGACGGGGAAATAAATTTGAAGGTCAGTCAGCGCGTGCCGCGAGGGACGAACGAGGGCCGCGACGGCGGCTCAAGCGGGAGGGAGCGGAGACAGTGGGCAGCGAGCGAAGTGGTGAGACTGATGATGCTCCTTCGACTTAGGGAGCGGTTCAGCTGCTGGGCGGGCTTCAGGGTGGTGCTAACGCGAAAGGGAATCGACGCGATGTGTAAAGCATAAAGAAGAGGAGAAAGAAGAGGACGGACATCAGTGATGACGAAAAACAGAAGCTAGCGCAGACGAGAGAGGGCAGACCCGGGGACTGGGGAGCCGGAGCAGACGGCATCGGCCGCCGAGGGAACGTTGGGAAGAGGCACGAGGAGGGCGGCGACCTCAACCGACTATGGAGGACCCGTCACCAGACGACGCAGGGCAGACGACGGTGAGGCGGAGCAGACGTTCAGGGCGAGACGAGGGAGGGAGCAGGACGTTGCGGAGATCAGCAGGAGGATGTACGAAAAGATTAGGAGCAGCAGGGACCCGAGGGACCATGTGGAAGACGGCTAGTGCTAGTCCCCCACCGGGAGGACGACCCCTGCTAGTCGCCGACCACTCGCACAAAGCGAGGTCTCGTGCAGTCTCGAAGACTTGGCATATTAGTCGGGCCGGGCCGCGAGGCCTCTATGACGGACCCGCTGCAGGTCCCAAGGTCGCGCTACCGGCCCACATCGCCCTCGAGCCTCTCCTTTGTCAACCTGAGCAAGATCGGAGGCGCCTACAAGATGTACCTCCGAGGAGGCATTGAGTACCGAGTGAGCGATTTGGTTCACGGCTACCTACATCGGCTCGGTGAGAGGTAGAGTCAGCCGTGGGATATCGTAAAATTCCTGCGCGCGCTGTGGTTCTCTGCGTATGCTTCCCATGCCACTGGGACACGTCCGGCAGGCGTCAATGTAACCAGCGCCTTCTGCTCCCTCTGGCCCGACTCAATTGGCTGCTTATACACGCGTATGGCACGGCGAGTCAATGACCACGAGGCCTTCCTCATCGCCCTGCGACGCAAGGCTGCCGCCCGGCCAGACCTCTGCCCGGCTGCTACGGCACTTGTGGTGCACCTGCGGCTCGGAGGTGCGGATTTGGGAGCCGGAGCTCGAACTAGTCCTGGGCCACGGTTGTGATAATCTCAGCCGTACCACACCCCACACGCCCGACTCTGCATGGATGCCCGAGGAGTGTGAACATTGCCTGTTCACGCCTCGAGCATCAACAGACACGCTCGACTGGGACCGCACCGACTGCCCGAGGAGCATCGCGCGCGGCACCTCGTGCCGCTTCTTGCACCCTGCCGCGGCGTATCGTCGCCTTCGCCTCCCGAGAGGGGTCGACCACGCCGTGCTGGACCGCAGCCCAGATGCTGGATGCGCCTGCACCTTAGCTATCACGCGAGCATACACGTACCAAGTGTGTGTGGTGCAATGTGCACACGCGTGACGTTCGTATTTGTAGCCGTTGTATCACACTCACGTCTGGTATCCCTCTGCAGGTCGGCGACCCGTTCTACCGCTCAAAGGCTGTCCCCCACACGGGCCAGCGAAGCCTTGCCTACCTGGGGGACGTACGGCAGGTCGAAAGGGAGGATACCTAACTGAGCACGAGCAGTTCTGTGACAAGGCTGACTGCGAGTAGGCCCTACGTGAGCGCGTGCCGGTGCGGAGCGAGCGGATCGGCGCGCCCGTCGACGACGACATCATCTTCCTCTCTCGTGCGCGCTTTCTGCTGCCCAGCAGCAATTCTGGCTTCACGAGGCTGGTCGCGCTGGCAGTCCGCAGAGCAAACGGCACTGTTCTTGCACTGTAACCGCAAAAACAGCGTCTGGCTACAAAGCTACACTCTGTAGCTGTACGTGGCGTCGTCGGTCGTGGCCAAGCCCCCCATGCCCCAAGGGCAAGAGGCCCAAGCGCAAGCCGCACGACGCGCACATGATACATAACCCCGGCTTTCTGTCGTTGTCACATTAAAAACACAGAGACTGCACATATAGAGCCGTATGCGACCGCACGAAGACGACAAAGAGCCGGGGCAGGCGACAGAGGGGGTGTACAGCTAGGAGACGGATGCGGGATGGCACACCACCACCAGGACACAGACGAGCTCGGGAGCTAGACAGTCGGCCGCGCGAGTTGGGTGTGGTGGCAAGGTAGAGGCACCGTGGGCTCGTCCTCGAGGCTCACTACTCCGGAGGGTGTGGCTCCTGCGACTGCGACTGGGGCTGCGAGGCCCGCTCCTCGACCTGGTCCTGGTTGGTCTCGATGAAGTCCCACAGGAAGCCCTCGAGGTCCTCCGAGTTGATCGAGTCCATCTCGGACCCCACGCCGGAGGTCGTCCGCTGCACGGCGAGGACCTGAGGGCCACACGCCAGGGGGTGGGGGCGGAGGGCGCGGCCGGAAGGGAGAGGGGCGAGGGGAGGGGCGAGGAAGGGGGGGGGGGGGGTTAGAGGGCGGGTGGTCGAGGGTACCGCCGGTGTGGGGGGGGGGGGGGGGGGGGGAATTTTTACCCTTGCTTGGCGCCCCGCCCGTCAGGGCTTGGGAGCCCACAAATTTTATGCCCCCCCCCTGCAAAGGGTCCGGGGACCCCTTAGGCGGCCAAGGCATTTCGGGGGGCTCTTGGGGGGACCTCCGCCCCGGGTCTCGGCTAAATCTTTTCCTGCAGGGGGTCCCCG